>NC_086172.1:51431323-51732647 GCF_023053635.1 Elgaria multicarinata webbii | reverse complement strand
GAATGTTGTGGGGAATGCTGTGTCTGCCCAACACAAAGCCATAAGTGAGTAAGTTGCTCTGACACCAGAATCTTGTCCTGGAATTAGAACTAATATAACAGAAGCTATTGATGCTGCTAAATCAATATTGTCTCCAACATGGGGACAACCTAAAAGCAGTGTGGGGCAATGATGCTTGTCATTTACTGTCATGACTGGGTCCCTGTTTCTAGCCTTTACTGTTACTATTGCCTCTGTCCCATCTGTCTCTGGTCTCTTGTTGACCAGAAGCAGCGTGATTGGCTGTACACATTTATTGCAAAAGTTGTGGGAATTACAGACAGATTTTGCACCAGTGAGTCCACTGGTTTAAGTCTCCAAGTGGTATTTCATTATTCTGGCTCTCCTCTCACGGTCACCTAGATTTTTGCTTTGTTGTCTGTTTTGCCTAGCCTGCTTTTCAATCTGTTTGTCGCTCTTTGATTTCTAGAAACTGTGTCCAACAGACTGTTTGCTTAACATCCCACTCCCCTAACATTTATGTCAGTTTACCTGGCATTCCAGGCCTGGCTTTCTTTGCTGAGAGTTCTGGCTAGAAACTGGGACATTTAACAATGTCTGTCAAATTCGCCTAGAGCTGTGTTCCTGTATCTAACAGTGGCCCATGGCTTTGGGGTTCAAACCTACAGACGTTTTTTCACATGGTATCTTGAAGACTCAGCTTGGCAGTATAGTCAGGTGAATGAAAAGAGTTTGAGAGAATATTTCTTTGGCAATGAAAAGGACCAGATTGCTCTTCCTTCCCTTCTCGAGGTTGAGATACGATAGCAGTAGCAGTCTAAGCCACTGCTTGTGCTGATACAGCTATTGCTACTCTGAGATCAGGGTGTAAAGGTTAAAATTACATTCATATGGTAGCTCATTTATGAACACTATACCATAATTTCCTAATGTTAAAAGGCTATTTTTAAAAGGACCCTTTTCAGTCAAATTGTTGAGCATGCTAGAAATGAACTCTTAAAACTTCACTTTTATTGCAGACTAGAGTTAGAAATGTAGTAAATGTCTGAAATGTCATCATCTATCAAAGCTTTTAAAAAGCCAAAGTTATGTTCCCAGAAGTATTTGACCTGTATCATATCTAATATGGTAATTTAGAAATTACTATACAGTAATGCCTAAGTATCTGCATGGCTAAGAATTATGCATGTCTCTGATCTCTCTTCTGAGGAGAATTATTTTTAGCAAGTTTATTTTTACATGAATGAAATAAAAAATTCACGGCTCTCCTAAATGTTTTATTTATTATGATGCATATTTATGTGAGCCATTCAACAAAGTCACGTGCAGTCTTATTTAAGATAAATCTTATTTTCATGGGTCCAATAATCCCAGGTCTCTCAGGGGTCAGTTGTTAAAGAAATAGACAGATTCTGAGCTGAAAAGTGTAAAACTAAGGAGACAGAGTTTTAGTCAAAGAATATACTTACAGGAAAGGTAACACATTTGAAGATTAACTTTAGTTTACAGCCTTTTATATCAGAGATGTGTGAAAGCCGTCCCTTCCTTTATGTAGCGTTTTCTGCTTTTTCAATATCTACATTCCAACTATCCTTGCTTTTGAATATTGGTTGTGCAAATTTGGAAAGTGTATATTGTAAATATTTTAAATGGGATACACATCCATATTGGATGCTTTCCTTTGCTGTCATTGCAAGCTATGTCCCAGACAGGATCTACACTACTGCTTTAAAATGTTTTATAACAGTAGTGACAACTGTTGGGTATCAGGACACACTCCACATACAGTTGTCAAACTATTTTCAAAGCGTCATATCCTGTTTGGTGTAGATCTAGCCCCAGTTTTAAGATCCTAGCTAGCTTGCTCAAGCTTTTTACATCCAGCCACCAATTCCCCTCCCCTCAATTTTCCCCCAAATAGAATTGGAGGGGAAGTGGATTGTGGGTAATTGTTCACACTAGCCAACATCTCTTTTGGAAAGTGATCCTTCTGGATTACCCTGGCATCTGTATTTTGTCTGGTTAAAACTACAAAGCCAAGATTAGAAATATTTCTGCTGAACTGGCAAACCAACCGAACCCGTTAGCTGGGAGAAAAGTTATTAAACAAGAAACTTGTTCCTTGGAAACTTAATGCAGATCCAAGCTCATTCCCAGAGAACCATGTCACAGTTCAAGGATACCAAAACTGTATTTTTATGGTAATTTTTTCCAGTGAACTTTTGATTACTGCACAATGCAAGAACCAAATTTTAACTCCTGCAAGTGCCAGCTGTGTGCATATTTCTTAAATGAATGGCTAGGTTTTTCTTTAGTTAGCAAACAATATCTTTATTTGCTTGAAATACACTTCACATTTCTCAGTTTCTATCAGTCATAACCAAACTATCAAACCCAGAAATGTCTAGCTTTTGATCAGGCTCAGGTTATTCATGTTAGCTTCGATCTGAGGCGTTTAACATCAAGTACGAATTTGGCAAATTATTATTAATCCAGATTCACATACCGCAGTAAATACCAGCTGTCACAGTGCGTGGGCACATGTACAAAAATTATTCACCATATGAAATTGACAAGGTACAATAATCTTCTCCATATCAAAATGTAACATAAACCAGTCCTTGGCAGCGAGTTGAGAGCAAACTGTGTATGATCAATTAGTAACATGTGTTGTGTACCATGAGTGGGTGAGCTCACTGAATGCACTTGGAGCCAAATTCAGTATCCTGGATGACCAAGTAGTAGGGTTCTCTTGGGTCATAGCTCAAATACCCACTTTGCTTGTCAGTCTAAATGGGAATGTAGTAGCAGGGAGTGATCCGAACTGGGCAAGTAATGGATGTGATATTTTGCCTTTAAGAACACCACCACCAACAGTAACAACCCTAGTGGCATTTTCCCTATTGTGCCCATTATGTTTACCTGCTTCTGCTAAACTGTTTATCTTGCAGGGTTCCTTGCAGTTTCTGATCGACTTGCTGACTGACTGAGTGGGAGCTTGCCGTGCCATTTTTAAACTCCTTCCACGTGTTTCCTTGTCTGCTGCACTCTCTTGCTTCTCACCTCAGTAGAATCCTTCTCCTTTTCCCAACCCCTGATATTTCCCTGGACTTGCCTCAGCAGCAGAGTGCATTCAGAGTTACAAATGAAAAGTTACAGTGGATATTTCTCTTTGCTGGGGTGGAGGACTGATGGACTAATTGGGACAGCAAACGGTGCTTAAAGGGAAGGGACTCGGCCCAACTGTGCTCATCCTTCTCCACAAGAAGATGAAAGATGAGTGAAGTGCACACAGCTGGCACTTGCAGGAGTTCCTATAAGTGCTGACCGAGGCCTTAGCTAGACCTGAGGTTTATCCCGGGATCGTCCTGGGGTCATCCTTGTTCCTGTAAATGACACACAGGATATTCCGGAAGCAGGAAGGGACGACTCCGGGATAAACCTTAGGTCTAGCTAAGGCCCAAGTGTGCGGCTTCTGCTCCCTCATGGATGAATTACGTGATACTAAAAAACTACAAACACAATTAGAGGTAATTGGTTCCCCCTGAACAGAGTTCATGGAGAAAAATCAAATCTAACAAAAGGTTTAACTTAACTAAAGGTATACAGAGATTTTAAAATCTTATTTTGTTAAATTTAACAGCTAAAGACTTCCTTTCTGAGCAATAACTTAACTTTGACTGGATTACTTTTAACTGTAAGTGTCTCATAAACCCTTCGTAATTTGCTTGCAGGCCTCACGTTACTGGCATATTATTGGACTTTGACCTGCACCTGTGTTTATAAAGTTACCAAGACTCTTTATATTTCATTTTATTCCAATGAGAAATTACTTATATTTGTTTAATTATACTTTGCATATTTTGATATTAAATATAAAACTTTATAGTACATTGTTAGAAAAGGTAGCCTAATTCTGTTGTTTGTTCTTTGTTTTAAAAAAGCTTGATGGACATAAATAAACCCTGACTTTGAATTATAGTAAAAACATTTGTTCTTTGTGAACTTTGCATGTCAAGAGCTTTCCAATTAACGGCATGTCTACACCATACTTGTATCCCAGGGTCATCCCTTGATCATCCCTGTGTGTCCAAATGATGCACAGAGGATCCCAGGGGGATGACCACTCCATTTTCCCGAGATAACCGATTTTGCCCATGGTCCCAGGACCATCCTGAGGATCACAGGTGGTGTGGCTGCCGCTCCCGTGTCTTCCCCATGAGTAACGCAGCTGCGCGGGGAGGTTCTGTGCCCATGAGGGTGGGGGTGGGGCAACAAATTTGCCATCCCTGGGATGGCGTGGGGTTTGGGCTTGTGGGTGGTTTTTTTTTACTTTTTCACCGCATGCATGGCTCCTCTTCTCAAAAAAAGAAAAAGGAAAAAAAGGCAACCGTGACATCCCTCTTCCATTCCAGGATGTCACACAGCCATCTAGATTAGGGGTGTGCACGGACCCCCCGCTCCGCTTCACTTCCAGATCCGCGATTTGCGGATCAGGCCGCCCCGCCCCGCCCCCGCTCCGCCTATGTCCACTCCGCTCCGCTCGGAGCTCCGGATCCGGATCGGAGCTCCGTTCCCCCCCCCATAGGCTTGCATTAAGCTAAAAAAGTATACAACTTTTTTTCTGTGAAAGTTAGAAACCTCAAGTTTGGCACCATGACACCTCATGGGGGATATACACACGCACGCCAAGTTTCAAGCCAATCCCATCATCCCCTGATTTTTGGGGAATTTATGAAAACCGGGCACCTCATTCACACCCCTTTCCATAGCTCCGTCAATTTGCACGTTAAAAATCTCAAACTTGTCACCATGAAAGCTTATCCAGGGGTGCACACGCACGCCGAGACTCAAGGCAGTCCCATCATCCCCTGATTTTTGGGGAATTTATGAAAACCGGGCACCCCATTCACACCCCTTTCCATAGCTCCGTCAATTTGCACTTTAGAAACCTCAAACTCGCCACCATGATAGCTTGTCCAGGGATACATACGCACGCCAAGACTCAAGGCAGTCCCAGCAGCAGAGCCCGGTAAAGGACCAAGGGAGAGGGGGACCTTACCTGCCTCCGTCCGTGGTCCGTCGCCGTCTTCAATTGAGCCCGCGGTTCCACCAGGAAGTCTGGGCCGCAAGCGGCCCAGACTTCCTGGTGGAACCGCAGGCTCAATTGAAGATGCTGACGGACAGCGGACGGAGGCAGGTAAGGGAGATGAGGGCTGGGGGTTTACCGGGCCCTGCCGCCATCGCCGCCCATGCGGCGACGGCGGCAGAGCCCGGTAAGGGACCAAGGGAGAGGGGGGGCCTTACCTGCCTCCGTCCGTGGTCCGTCGCCCATTGCCGTCTTCCATTGAGCCCGTGGTTCCACCAGGAAGTCTGGGCCGCAAGCAGCCCAGGCTTCCTGGTGGAACCGCGGGCTCAATGGAAGACGCCGACGGACCGCGGACGGAGGCAGGTAAGGGAGAGGATGGCGGGGAGGGGGGTTACTGGGCCCTGCCGCCGTCGCCGCATGGGCGACAGCGACAGCGGCAGGGCCCAGTAAACCCCACTTAACTTTACGGCGGAGCTCCGGATCGAGGCGAAGGATCCGCCTTCACCTCGATCCTCTTCGCCTCCGCCTTAAGGGCAGGCGAAGCCCCCCGCTCCGCTCCTGCTTTTCCGGTCTGATTAGAAGCGGAGCACATCCCTAATCTAGATGCTAGGGGAGGATCGTGGATGCAGGTAAGTCCATGATCCTCCCCTTTCCTTCCCTCTATACCCTTAGGTGTAGACATGCCCGAAGTGTGTTTCATGAGAATCGGTCAATGGGAAGGCAGACAAAAAGGGATGACCAACTAACTCCCAACTTTGAATTATATATATAAAATTAAAGAAGAAAGATGAATGAGAAGGGAATAATTAGGGGTGGTGTTGTGAAAAGTTAAATTCAATGGTTCTGGAAATTAAGTATTTATATAAATTGGGTGGATCCAGCCTTAGTCATATCATGGAAGATACATTGAAAACATGGGATTCTGTCATGACTAACTTGTCCCATTGATTTCAGTGGATCTGTTCTGAGCATGTCTAAGGCTGGATTGAAACCAGAACGTTATTTTTATTAATTATTATTATTATTTTATTTATTTATTTATTTATTGCATTTTTATACCGCCCAATAGCTGAAGCTCTCTGGGCGGTTCACAAAAATCAAAACCATAATAAAACAACCAACAGGTTAAAAGCACAAATACAAAATACAGTATAAAAAGCATAATATAAATATATTATATTTATATCCCACATTTTGTCCAATCCTGGGCCTCAAGGCGGCATTGCAAAATTAAAACATATACATTTAAAACCTATAAATAGAGATATACAAAAGTAAAAACTATATTAAACATATTCCTATATTAAAACATTAAAACATTTAAAATGACAGTCTTAAAAGTCCTTGGCATAGACGGAGGTCCATGTGATTAATCAGGATTAATCACAGAATGTAGTTGAAATAAAAAAAAAAATCAAAACAGTACAAGGTTATTAGTTTCACAGTTCCGTACCGGTTGAGAAAAAGGACTATGACAGTTCATATGTATGGCTCTGCCATGGTACTTTCTGCAGTGTCCCTTCATCCTTGTGTTGAAACGAAATAACAAAAATGTGGGCCATTGTGTGGAGTTGTTGGCAAGACTGTTATTGCATATCAGCTGTTAAATGTCAGCTGCCAGATATGAACAAATATTGATATCACATTTTGAAAGTCAAATACCAAATCTTGAAATCAAATATTCCATATACCACCTTGAACTGCAGCTGCTAAAAACAGTAATTGCGGAAAAATCCTCTTGCATTCATGTAAAGTAGTCCCATGAAGCATTTGTAGAATTCATTATTGGGGTGAGTCATTGCTAATAAATCTTAACAAAAACCAAACCAAAAATGTTCTCAATTGATGCAAAGAAAGATGGTTAGATATTTGTAATCAGAAAGATTTCATGAGATTTTTAGAGCATGGAAAAGTGACGAGTCACCTGTTTTGAAGTTTGAAGAACCTGCAGATTCTCATATAAAGTTTATTTTAAAACCTGTGTCACTACCCCGCAAACTACCATCCCCGTTAGAAGTTATTACATTATTAGAATCGAAACTTGAAACAGAAATTAGCCTCAGGCAGAGGGACCATTAGTATGAAAGATTTATGCTCTGATGCTTGCAACTTTGGCAAACTTCTAAGTAAAGTAAAAAAAAATGGGGGGTGGGAACCTTCACAACATGAAAGTGATCCAGTAAACATGTAATAATGGGACTGATTTTTGGGGTGTGTGTGTACACTGGAACCTGTCTTTAACTTGAAGAGTTTTGAAGTTCTGGCAAGGTTTTATTCTATTTGATATCATCTGTGATCCTTCTATGTTTATACTTACAGAATCTAAATCACTTTGAGATATTTAGCACTTGAAGAACTAAAGCAGTTAAACAATCTTCCGTAATTGATGTCATTAACTCTGACCAAATGGAAGTCACTGTAATGCTGAATTACAAACAGGAATGTGTAACTCTCCGAATCGGCAAAAGCTTTCCTCTTCATAAACACATCCTTAACAGTACAATCCTACACATGTTTACTCAGAAGTAAACCCCATTGGGTTCATGTAAGTGGGTATAGTGCTATTACAATCAGAGCTTTTATTTTAATTATGTGGCAGAGTGCGGTGTAGTCCTTAGAATTCTGGACTAGGGCAGGTTCAAATCCTCACTAACCTTTAAAGTGTGGCCTTGGAACAGTCACTATCTTTCAGCCTAATGAGAATAAAATGAAAGGCGAGAGCACCATGTGTGCTGCTGTAGATCCTGGAAGGGAAAGTGATATGTACACACAATTATTGATATATGTTATACACAGAGGCATGTTTTATGAAGTGTGTTTGCCACTTGAAAAGAAGGTAGCACACAGACACAGGAAGTGAGGAGTACCAGAAAATGGTTCAGGGAGTTGCAAGCTCAAATAAATGACTGCAATTTGTTCAATAAATTTACATTAGTGTTTGAAGTGATTGAAGGTATCTGAGCAACCGTATAGTATACACATTTGCTGTCATATCAGTGGTTATGATTAGGGTAATTTCCCATCTTTAAATGGTTTAGCACACCAACAGGGGGCAGAGCAAGGCATGGAACTGTGTCCTTAAAAGATCATGGGCTAGTTTGCACAAGTCAGCCAACCCAGTAATCCAATTACTGATGATGTCAAGAAGACACTGGCCTTTGCTAGACCAGGCTATATCCCGGGCTGATACCTGGGATCACCCCTGTGCATTACTCGCGTGTAGCCAGGAGCTGTGCCCATCGGGGGCAGGGGGGGAGTGAGGGAAATTTATATATATATATATATATATATATATATATATATATATATATATATATATAAAACTTACCTGGGTGCACAAGTGTTTGTGCGTATCCGGCACTTTAAGAACAACAACAACAAAAATGGGTGCGACGTCTCTCTTCATGAGCTCATCGCGCCTGACGTATAGACTAGCATGACAGCCCGTCGCGCTTTTGAAGGTAGGTCTAGCAAAGGCTACTGTTGTAATAGATATCCTCCTGGTTTGCACAACATGGCAAGTTATTGAGAGTTATATAACGTGGTTCATCGAGGGTTATTTATCTTTCAATAACCCTCTGTGTTGTGCAAACTGGTAGAATGTCTATGGCAACAGTGGCTTCTTGACATCCCCAGTAACTGGATAACTTGATTAAAGTTTAAAATATTGCCCATTGTGTGCTCTTAAACGTATGTGGCACCAGTTACTATATGAAATACAAACTAGAAAATGTAATTGTGGTGCAGCTTGGGGTGAAGAAGGAATATTTGCTCTCCCTCTTTGTTCCTCAGTGAATTCACTGCAAATAATTAAACAACCCCTTACAAAATGCATAGATATTGCTGGCTGCTACTAAGTTTGTTTGGGCCCATGTAGACACCCCATTCTCACTTACAACTTCTTCAAATTTGTTACTATGAATAGTGAGAATTATTGGTAGGCTGGATGGTATTACTCTAAGGCACAGTGTTGCAATTAAAAAAATAAAATGGATTTAATGTAGGGGAATGACATGACATCCAAACCTAAAAGAACAGAAGGTACTTCAAAATATAATCATTGGGTTTCTGTCTCCCATTAAAATGAATGTATTAGTTGCAGGAAGAACACCAGTTACCACCTTTGCTGGCTAGACTGAAAGAATATAGGAAATTCTGTTTGAGCAGGGTTTAGCGAGGAAGAGACGAGGAAGCTGCTACTGTTCAGTTGCCTGCCAATCCCATTTCCTGCTCGGTGACTTCAGAACCAAAATGTGTTTTACCCTTTTTAAAATGGACACTAATAATTGTTAAGTTGGAGAAATATGGGTTCGTGATGCATGTAGGCTTGGTTTGGGGAAATGGCCTTTTAATAGGTCCAATTGCTGTAGGCCAACCCTTTTGTAGAAAGATTGCATTTGTTAATTTACCAAAGGGAACTTTACCAATAAAAGTTAATTTTGGCTGCTATTCAGTCCTATTCAATCCTATCCTACTCAGTAGTCTCATTGGATTCAATGCGTCTTACTGTAAGTGGATATAGGAATGCAGCCTAGCTAAACTTAGCCTAACTAAGCATTTTTCAGTGCTAACGTAATGATCCCGAAATACAGATAAACTATTTTTGAGCTGTTGCTATGATATAGCTTTCTGAATTTTCACAGGTGAAATGTAAATTTATTTCATTTATTTAAGACATTTCTATACTGCCCTTCATAAACATTTCTCCAGGAGTGGTTACAAGGCAATTTAAAATTTAAGGCAAATCCAGTAACATTTCAAACACTTGACAGAAAACAGCCCACTTCAGTTCTTTATACCACTAGAGGGCAGCATACTGACCATTATATTTTCTTCAGGCCCTCTTCATCCCAAAAAGGTTGTCTATTGCAACTGTGGGGAGAGGGCTGGCCAAAGAAGAGGAGGGAAAACAGGACTCACAGCAAGCTGCACTTGTTTTGAATACATTGATCACTACCACTTACCTAATTAAATCTTCAAACACAGAAGAAATGATATTTGAAGTATTTTCAAACCTTTCTTAGTATTCATCAGAAAACTAAGGGGATTCGACACCCGCACCCCACACATGGTATTGTATCAACATGCCCCTTCTTAAAGGCATAGTGCTTATTACAGAAGTCTACCTGCTAGCTAGAAGAAGAATGCATTCTTACTCTTCTTATCATAGATACTGGCTTGTGTCACACATTGCATTTCCAATCTTCAAAAGCATTGTTTGGAAGATTCAGGAACTAGTCCCATATCCACACACTCCCTCCTTGCTCCTGCCTCGTACTCCACATGCCCAGTGTCAATTAGTTACTTCCTGGTTCAAGCAAACCATAGTTTGATCCTATATCCAGACCAGCAAATGATGCCTTGTATTTGTCCTACAAACCAAGATCAGAAATTATGGTTTGAAGCTTCTTTCTAACCCTGATTTGCAGGGCAAGCAGAAGCCATAGCTCTCCAGTTTGGATATAACTGTAAGCTATGGTTTGGCTGAATCAGGAAGTAATTAATTGACTTAGAATATGTGAGGGAAGAAAGGGCACAGAGGACATATGGAGCACAAGACCATTTGAGATCAAATCCTTATCAAAATATTCTTTTTCTTCCAATCATGGCAAAATATAACTGAAAATGTAATGTTGGTTCTTTATATACATGAGCATTACTCTGTTTCCGACCGCTTGATCACTTGTAGCTAAATGGGCAAACTCAACTGGAAAAAAATTACATTTCATACAACAATAGGAGATGATGATTTTTTTCTCTATAGGTTTAGCTCTAGCCTGGCTGGTTTAAACATGCAAAATACTAATTTTTGTGGCAGTTATCAAGAGATAAATATGCATGCACAAACTAGCCCTAAAGCCTCACAATATAAATATTATTTAGCAGCTCATAATATAAACTTTCTTCCTGACATATTCCAATTAATTTTTTAACAAGTTTTAAAAGACAGTTAAAAGCTTATCAACCCACTAAAGGTAATGCATTACTTTTTTAAAAAAAAAATCACACTCCTCTCTACTTGCCTAGTATTGAAAATGTATCAATGTGATCCAATATTCCATTTAATAATGGCAAATATTTAAATTTACTTTTAAATTGCAAATTAGGTTGTTTTTAACAAGTAGCTGTTACAAACAACTTTTTTTTTACAAAAAAGTTTACATTCATGCCAACTGAAGACAGCCCGCCCTGCCCCCCAAAAAACCCTGTGTAACGAATTAGTTAAGAAATCATTTGTGATCCTTAGGCAAAATTTAGCCCCTCATTCCTTTTTCAAAACATGCAAGTCAATTCAGGCTACTGGGACTGTTATGTAACAAACACAATGGAATTTCCAAGAGAAAATTGCCTCAGACTGGATTCTTTTAAAATGCAAGACATGCTTCTTCACTCTAAAAAGCCTTAAGGCTTCTCAAATGGGCAATGATGAGTTTTTATGGACTCTTCCATTGTAGACAGATTTTCTAAGCCGCTTCTGTTTCTTGTTACCTATATAAACAGATAGAGGAATGTAAGAGATCCAATATTCTATAAGTTTTTATTTCCCAGTTTCTCAGAGAGAGAAAGAGATGTAATTACACTTGCCATCTTTCTTAGTTATGGTCACTGGTTGTACTTGTAATAAACTTCTCTGAATTTGTCGGACAGAAAGGATCACTTGAGAGCAATTCAGGTAAATCTCATATGAATTATTGTAAGAATTATATAAATTCTTATAACTCATTCAAATTTGTGTTTGGAAATTATCAAGTCTGTTAATGCTGTCTTACAAATCTAGGTAATCTATTTTTTGAGCTATTACATTCTACAAAACACACATTCATGAACAACAACAGAATTGTTATAAGGCATACATGTATCTTCATTCAAGCAGTTCCTTTAATACCTTCCATGGCTCATAAGGATATAAATTATTTATAGGAACTATTCCCTTTCAAGTCACCATAACTCTAAGATCATATAACTTAACAATGAAAAATACATAGCTGCTAGATGTGTCTTTAAAAAAAAGTGTAGTTTGACCCTAAGTTTCCCCAGGAGTATGTTAATCCATGCCAACAAACACAACACAAAGTTCTATATCAATTTAAAGACAAATTCAAACAAGTCAGATTTGATGATGAATTCAAATTTGGTGGATTCATACTGGAAGTGTTTGTTATTATTACAGTATGGTAACTGTAACTCCTGTTACAAAATGTCCTGGGAGCCTGTCTTACCCAGTGGTTTCTGAGTGTTTTTTAAAAAAATATTATTGCATTTATATCCCGCATTTTCCCTCTCTAAGGAACCCAAGGTGTTCCTCCTCCTCCTCTCCATTTTATCCTCACAACAACCCTGTGAGGTAGGTTGGGCTGAGAGTGTGACTGGCCCAAAGTCACACAGTGGGTTTCCATGGCCGAGTGGGGACTAGAACCTGGATCTCCCAACTCCCAACCCAACACTTTAGTCACTATACCACACTGGCTTTCAGTGTTAGCCATTTTTATTTCCATCCATTAAAATGCTAACACTCAGAAACCAGTGGGTGAACATTTCATTCTCTGAAGTCATTCTGTAAAAGCTTAAAGTAACCATATTCCAATAAAAAAAATTCAAACACTGAAGATCTAGCTAATCTAATGCTCTAAAAGGGGAGCACCAGACATTTCTTAAACCCTGGGAATGCCTGGATTTCTGCACAAAATGGCAGCCGTACTCCTAGTGAGCAACACAAATGATTTGTTTAGTTGATTGGAAGTCATTGGCAGATGAATGGCTGTAAAGATGATCTGCCAGTGAAAATTTTAGGAAGCTACAAGAAGCTCTGGGTTTAAATGTTGTTTTTCTTAGTTTTAGTTCCCTTCCTGCTCAATAACAATATTAATGCCCTACCTCAAGTATTAATGCCCTATTCCCCCCCCCCAAGCAGATATCCTTCCTGAATTGGTGCACTAGTCATAGGTGGAGACAGAGGGATCGCTGCTCATCATGTCTACGCTCCTCCCCTTTTCACCTCTGATAAACAGCTTTTGAAGGCCCCGTTCAGAAGACACCTGAAACCATGGCTTTGACCACAGTGAATAAAGCAAAAAGCCTTAATCACCTTGGTTAAAGCCATGGTTTAAGGTGACTTCTGAGCACACCCGGGAATCTGGCTTAACCACTATACTTAAAGCCATGGTTTAAGGTGTCTTCTGAAAAGGCCCGAAGTGTTTTTGTATTGCTTTCAAACCCTGCATAGGCAGTCACGCAACAAAAGAAGTGTGATCCTGGTTTCTCTTTTCCTCTTCCCTGAACAAGTAACTAACATTGTCAAAAGTGTGTTCCATCCCTTGCATATCTCATCTCATTTTCTCTCAACGCCTCTCCCGATATGAACCTACCCGTACACTGCGCTCAACGTCTAAGGGCCTCCTCCAAGTGCCTACTCCAAGGGAAGCTCAGAGGATGGCAACAAGGGAGAGGGCCTTTTCAGTGGTGGCCCCCCAATTGTGGAATGATCTCCCCGACGAGGCTCGCCTGGCCAACATTGTTATCTTTTGGCGCCAGGTCAAGACTTTTCTCTTCTCCCAAGCATTTAACAGCATTTAACAACATACGCTAAGTTTGTTTGTTTTTAATGGACCCCAGAATTGTTGTTTAAATGGATACTGTTGTTTTATACTGTTGTTTTTTATATTTTTGATGGTTTTAAATTTTGTATACTTTTTAATGTTCACTGTTTTTAATTTTTGTAAACTGCCCAGAGAGCTTCGGCTATGGGGCGGTATATAAATTTAATAAATTAATAAATCCTTTTTAAAAATGAGGCCTGCATTAGGAATGAAGAGAAATTCTCTTTTTTATTTATTGGCATCGCTGTTAGAGAGCGTAGCTGGAGAGTCAATAAGCTTTATTATTTTTTGCTTACCTTAGGTCTCTTTCTCTCTATTATTCATGGTTGTACAACTTGTTTTCTTTATAGGGATTTGCATTTGATTTTGAAAAATAAACAATAAAACAAATGCAACAACAACTTGTCTCCTAGCAACACCATAGATATATCTGCATTGTATTAATCTAAGTGAACAGTTTCTCCCTGCATGGCACCATTTGCCCAAACTTTAATTGGGTTTTTAACAAGATCATCATGACTGGTCTTCTCAGCTGTATTTCTGTAATTAGCAGCCAAAATATTGTTGTAGTAAGCTAGCCAGTTGCCATCTTGGTTGAAATGTTGTTGTACACCTTATAATGAACACAGTAGGAGGGGAACTGAATTGAAGGAATGAGTTTGTTATTTGCAAACAAGTGCCCTGTTTTAAGACTTGTAAATGTCATGAAATAATAATATGTACAGTAAAGTATAATAATGTGTATACTGCACAGTGCTCAGACGCTAATATTTCTATACCTTAAAATGAAACATGCAGAGCTAGTTATAAAGTCAGGTCAAAAATCAGGAGGACATTTATTTTATGCATCTTAGTGCACAAGGTGTCTTTCTTATAAGCTACATTTTAACTTCTTAAAAACCATAGACCTTAGACCCAAAACAGACATTACTCCAAATCTGTATCTTGCAGCTATATTCCCCCCCCCCATTTTTACTCTAGAGTAGATGCAGGGTCCCCAAACTCAATCAGGACTCTTGCATGAGAGGTGGCAAGTTTAAAATCCAGATCAGTCTTGCTGTGCCTACTGCAGAGATAAATGATAACAATAATGAAAGATATGGCTACTGGATACAAATTTGAAGTAATGTCTTTTTTGACCTAACTGTAGTTATAGTTGCAACAACTGATTGGCCCTAGATGCAGATGTGCATTCTTGTCTGGAAAAAAAAAGCTGGTTAATTTGTCCCATTTATTTCAATGGGTCTACTCCAAGTAAGACTGTTTTTGGACTTTATGCAGAGACTCCACCCTGAGGTGGGATTTCCACAGGTTAAGGGAATACAACTAAAATGTCCCTAGCTGTAATTGCCTCAGTTATAATGGCAGCAGCACGTAGGGGAAATCTTCTGCAGATGATCAAAGTTAACAGTTGACATAAATGTGCATTCAGATACATATCCAGTTGCTTGCATGAATCTCGCTGGCTGGTACAAAGCATTCTATGTTTGTTTACTTAAAAGAAGACAATAACTTTGCATTTGTCAAATTGCACTCTGGAACAGTGCATTTTAATATTGGTGCCATTAAAAAAGTGGGAGGGGGGAAACTGATTATATCAAGCATTCTCCCACAAATGTCTGCAAAAATCTGTGGCAGTTGTTGTAGTGACAGTCATTGTATGTAGACGTTAAACTGTAGTAATAAAACTTGCCCATCCGTGCCTGGAATATTATCATGAGTAGGAAATTGTATTATAAATGTATTTAATAATTAATATTGCTTTCATAAAGGTGTACAATATGACAGAAGGATGTTCAATCTGCTGTGCAGCCAGGCTTTTAGAATAGTTTCTAAAAATATCCTGTAGCTCTCAGGAGAGCAATATCGTTATTTCATTACCCATGAGAGCATGCACAGATGCTACCATAAAATTTTCAGCAATAAAACCCCCAAGCATATATCTTCCATAATGGTGAAATATTGTGGTGCCTGGTTTTCATTTATACACCTTATATCGAAATTTAAAATGCTTGTATTTACATGAAGAGTACATTCTGTGCAGCCTTGATAAATTTCTCACATTATGGGTACAGTTTTTCTTAACGAATAGCATTATCCTGTGCATATTTACTCACAAGAAAGTCCAACTCTGTTCAGTGGGGCTAACTCCCAGGTAAGTGTGCATAGGATTGTAGCCTAAATGTTTTCTCATATAATTGTAGGCTTGGAAAGGATCTGATGAATTTTGTAATCCCCATGCCCACATGCACCCATAGGTCTGGATCCTAACTTAGGCAGCATTGGTGGGAGTTTCAAGGTCTAGTTTCCCTTACCCCATTAATGTATGTCCTCTGTACCCACCACTTATTGAATTAATTGATGTTGAGGGCCAATGCAACAACCCCATATATTTGCCTTCCTCTAGAATTTAAAGCACACTTTTCTCTTTAGTTTACCTTTTTTGGACAATAAATAACTGTCAAAGTAGTTCTCTTGGTTTTTTTCTAGTTATTTTTTTGAGCGGGTCTGAACTTGTTATGCATTCCCATTTTGGCCTAACCTGATAATTGCTCTTGTATAAATACCAAACACCCCAAAAGACTTAGCCCACATCCAACCAGATTTTTAACACGTCAGCAGCACAAGCAGAGAAAAAAACATCTTCAGGATGTGAATATTAAGATAGTGTCTATGTGTCACTCACACTTAACATGTCAAACTTCAGATGTGAGACTTTAAAAGGTCGCCAAACTGACCCTACTAAATCTGTTTCTATTCCTTGTTTTGCAGAGTCTTCTGTTATATAGCAATCAGTCAATTTCTGTTATTGCACATTCTGAGAGAAAATAGGACAAAAGTGGCTCTGTGGATTTGATATTTTTTTTGTTTTGTTTTTGATACTCCAGCACTAAAAAGAATATTGCATTTAAAACAATCTGTGTATTTTCAGAAGAGAATATTTAATACTACATAATATCTGTGATAATATTTCACTTACATTCACTGCTAATAATTGGACACAACATTATAGTTAAATTGGTAGAGCACATACTTTGCAAGTACATTGTTCAGTCTCTGACTTCTGCTAAAGAATCTCAACGCTAAACTACACGTTCTACAAATAGCGTTGGTATAGTTAAGCTTGCTGAGTTTTTTTACTCTTGTGTAGCCGCATAGTCCCAATCTGGATCAGGAGTATGGCACTCATGGAAGTAAGGGTTTAAATCCCTTATCTCATTTCCCCCCTGAAATTCCACCCTACCACGTTGTTGTTGTTTTTACAGAAAAGCCTCCATTGATTCCAGTGTAGAGCTTTTTTCTTTATTTGAGCCCCTGCGGTGTGTGTGTAATTATGGGGAAAATAGGGGTGGAGGGGATGCTTTAACTTTTCTCTCCCCAGTCACCATGGTCCCAATCCAGATCAGGACGGTGTGTGGTTATTCAAGAGTAAAGAAAAATAAAGAAGTAAATTAAAAAACAGTAAAGAAAAATGGCAGACTCAACTGCACCGTCATGATTAGTAGAACGTGCAGTTGGCCCTCAAGTTGCAGTTCTAGGAAAGACTGCTTGAAACGTTAGAGAGCTACTGCCGGTTGGAGTATACAATAATGGGTGAGGATTTGTTGATTTGTTTTTTGCCAGAACTTGCCCTTTTCAGATCCCCAAACATGAATGTATTTTTCGGGAAAAGTTCGCATATTCCCAAACTTGTGATTGTATTCGTAAAATGTGTTTGTTAGAAAAATGCACACTTTAAAAATGAATATTATGAAAAGAACAAAAACAATGCATGTTTTTGTATGTATGTATGTATTTGGGTGAATATTTTTTAAAATAAGTGCACCCAAATGTGCACTTTTTTCAGTACAAACAACAGAAAAGTTTGCATTCAGGAACGGGGACAGAACAGACTGAGTTTTGAGGTAGAACTCAGAGAACCCTTGATGAGCTCAAACCTCACTTATTCTCCCATCGCTAAAAGTGGCGTTACCAGTCCAATAGTCTGACTGTGTTAGGGTGACCATATTTTGGAAACTAAAAAGGAGGACAACATGGCCGCCCCAAGGGGGCATGCCCACCAACAAGTCCAGCCCTGAAGGGGGCGTGCTCACCAACATGTCCAGCCCCCAATGGGGCGTGTCCACCCAAACATGGCCTTGGTCACGTCTGATTTCACAACACACAATTAAGACAGACCTGTTCTATATAAAATCTTAATGTTAAAATCACTGGAATAAAGAACAATTGAGACATTCAGTGTATCTGAAATTAACTTCACTCACTCCTACTTTTGTAGCTTCTGCTGTACTTTGAAGCTTTTGCTGTACTCTGTGTGATGCAGTCTCCCCTTCCCTCAAATATGTTTTTGACTGCAAATCCTTCACTGGATGTCCATAGTCTCACTTTTCTAACATTTGACACTCTATCCCCATACTGACAGATTCAGCATCTTGCTACCACTGAAAAAATAAAGCAATTGACAAGTGCAGAAAAATCTAGTTCAACAAAAAGAAAGCCACACTGTAAAATAACCATATCTCAAAGCCTAAGGTGAAAATAAAAAATCATTCACACACTCACTCAAGGTAAAATAACAACAACAATACACACATCACACATGCTCATCAAAGGCAATAAAAATTAAAATCCACACACCCCTGCACAATCACCCAGCATGGAAATAACTCCACACCCTCCCCAAGACAACCTAAAGAAAAAAACTCCCACACACACTTAACGGGGGGGGGGGGGGAGAATATAAATCCATCCCACACTCACCAAATGCAAAATAATATAATCCACAGCCACCCCCCCAAGGCAAACAATAAAATAACATTAAAATACAATACCTACTCAACCAAGGAATAATAATAATAATAATAATAATAATAATAATAATAATAATAATAATAATAATATGCAGTCAGGCATCAGTTGTAGGCCTGGGCGGGGGAGGGAAACAACAAGCCCGAGGGAAACAACGCCTGGCCAGGAGGGAGGAAACAAAGCCCGCCTCGGCCACATACCTTCTTCCCTGAGGCCTGCTGCTATATCTGCCTGGGTCACCAGCCTCGGACTGCCACTGTGTGAGCCGCCGGGCTTGTGCCACCACCTGGGCTCCGATCGAGGCAGGGAGGGGCAGGGATGCATTCCCGAAAGTCCCAGAACATGTCCTTCTAGCCGCCTCCCCCCGCCCCGATGGGTCCTTCTACTTGGCCTGCGCGATTGCTTAGGCCAAGTAGAAGGCCCCACGGAGGCAGGGAGGGGCGGGGACATGTCCCTGGAAGTCCGAGGATGCGTCCTTCCAACCTGATTAGGGTTAGGGTTTCCCCGGAATTTGGGGGGCAGGCCTGGTTGCCCCGGAGACCCTTCGTTTTACCAGAGGTCTCCGGGGTTTTCCGGGTCACCTGGTCACCCTAGACTGTGTATAAGATAGTTTTGTATGTTCATGTGGTGCTATGTGAAGTTTACTTTAAACCTACATGGACAGTGGTTTATAGAGAGTTTTACATGTGATGGTGCTGTGCTATCAGTATCTAGTTTTGTACTGCTCTAGAAACCAACATTTTTGTGATTTTGTAATGGAATGCAAACAGTGCTATATGTGGCAGGTGCCTGTTACAAATCACTCACCCCAGACTCATTGCCACCAGATGAGGGGCTACCCGAGGCCTCTGGTTAACTGAGAATGCATCTTCTTTAGATGGGCGATGAAAACTTTTCTTTTAAGGCAAACCTTTAAGTTTAAATGCTAGAATGCTATGAAGCAATTTGATACTCTGCTATTCTTGTGTAGACAAGATGGCTTTAACTTGCCTTTAAGATTGTAACTACATTTTTATTGTTTTTAAATTGTATTTTTGTTCTCCTCTTTGGGAATGTATAACACTGAACAGTGCATTATATATTTCTACATTTATAAGCTGTATTATTGTTCAATTGCCTATTTACAGGATCCTCTTGACATGTTTCAGCAAGCCACTAAATAACTTTGGTTTCTGCAGATTCTAACTCATTACAGTTTAAAATCAAGTTAAATATTGGATGGCAAAGTTTGATATTCGATCCATGTGAAGCTAAGGGTAAACCTTTGACTTTTACAGAGCTTTGAAGCCTTTTCTTTGCAATTTTTCCGTAGTAAATTATTTTATAGGACCTGACGCCTGGGGTTCTATATCCTCTTTTCCATCTTATTATGTTTCATGATTGTTCTATTGTACATCATTTTGAGCTTTGGAAAAGCAACTTTATACATTTTAAAATATGTGAACACAGATACTGATTTATTTGTGTTCAGCCATTTTGGAATTATTTTTATTTGCCCTTTAAAGCAAATTTAATCATGAGTTTTCATGTTTATTTTTGTCCACATACTCTCTCATTAGCATTACAATTCTAAAATACTTGTATAAACATGAATTCATCATTCTTTTTGTTTTGTTCAGTTTTGTTCCATGACTGTCTGCCATAGATTTCTTTCACTGATTTTCTCTCTGACATATCCCCAAATAAAACATGACCCTGAAAAATCTCTTCAGAGCATAGGGTGGATTTAATTTTGATATAATTTTGTTGATCTTTTGACTGTAAAATGTGTGGGATGGAAGTTGATGGATTGACTTTTAAGTCCAAGGGCAAAATCAAACAGGGTCATAATCTGTCTCCGTTAGTGTTAGTTATATGGCTACTCATAATTTTAGTTTATAGAGGAATAAAACTGCTGGATTGATCAACAATTTTAATTTTGCAAGCAATATCTGCCTGACAGTCAATAAATAAGAATGCATAAGAGAGCAGGAGATTTGCTCACAAAATAAATGATAAAATTGAAACTGATTTGAAGCAAACCAGAAAATAATGGTTGCATGCACAGATACATGGGTTTTAGACAGTCTAGCCCAACTTGATGCCCTCCAGATGTGTTGGACTATAACTCTCATTATCCCCAGCCAGCATAGAGGGCACCAAGTGGGGAGAAGCTGGTCTACAGCTTTTGATATTAAAAGTAGAATTGATGTGGCATGAATTAAGAAAAGAGAATGATCATCTCTACCTCACAGATGTTTTGAAGACTTTGACAACATAAATATCTGCATGAAAATTGATGAAAATATAGAAAAAGTTTCCTTAAGTAGAATACAGCTTTATATTTCAGACTTTACAAAAATGGTAAGAGTATAGGTTGAGGAAATGCTGTTGGCTTTGTGATAGCATGGACTACAAAACAAGGCGATGTGGAACGATTTAGATTTAAAATGACAATAAATATGGCAACAAGGGAAAACAGCAATAATGATTCAAGATGCTTTCAGCTGGAGGATTCCTAGCACTACCAATCAAAAGATTCTGGGTTCACACAACATAGCAACCCACTCTCAAGGTTGAGTGTGGGTTGTCATTGAACGTGGGTTGTGTGAACTCAGCCATACCAACAAACCATGATTTGTTAACTATGAACAACTCATGAAGAGAACTCATAGTTTGTTGTTGCATTGTAGTTTGTTAGTGCAGCCGGGTTCACACAATACAACAACCCACAGTTCAGCCAGAATCCATGGTTCAGCGACAACCCACACTCCGCCTTGAATGTGGGTTGTCTTATTATGTGAACCTAGTCACTGTGTAGCTACTCTGTCTTTTTTTCCTTAACAGATTTTTGGTGGAAAGAAAAAAGGCAGAAGAAGTGGTCAGAAAACAGGAGAGTTACAACTTGGAAGACACTGGTGTTTGGACCCTCCATAAAATTCCGTGAATGAGGCAGGACAATTGCATGACAAAAGCCTCATCTAGAAGTGTGCTCTGTCATTGATAAAAATTTGAAGAGTCACAGACCTAGAAATAAATCTAAAGGTGGATTAGAAGGGGTTAATAAAGGAAAAGGTACAGTTTTGTATCAGCTTTTTACAAAAGAGGGCAGGACTCCTTCAGCTTTAACTGTTGTGATGAAGAGGGAATTCCACCAGGTGCTGCATGCCTACAAATGACACCTGCTGAAATTCCCTTTTCTATACAACTGTTAAAAATACACGAGCCCTATCCTCTTTTTCATATGGTCACCCTAACTTAGGACCTAATTAAGCCCTCAGTAGCAGTCCTATCCTTCTCCAACTCTACCCCATGTGGTTATTGCTGTTGGAAGATAATTTTGTGAGGATGGGAAGGGAGCAGGGGCTCACAATGACCAGAAATTATAAGATGAAGTGAAATCACAGGAATTTGGGTTCAGAATGCTAAAAGCTCCTTATTTCCAAATTGGCGTTTGGGATTTTTCTCAAAAACACACAGAATTCTGAAACTTGATTACATCTCTAGGAATAGATAATACAGTGGCAAATAACTAGTGAAAATGGGTGATGATAATGCAGGCTAACTTTAATTCTAGCCATTCCTTTGCTTCAATTAAGGTAAGATAATATAACATGGAGCCTGCCATGGATTGCTACGCACCATGTAACTCCTTGGAGTGAATGTACTCAATTCCCATTATCATTGATAGGAGTGATGCATATGTATTGCAAAGAGAATAATGAAAAGAAGTTAATGAGTATCTTTGTTATCGATATGTTTCTCCTATCAAAGGCAGTTACTTATTGTTTGAAAGACTATTGTACTTCTTAGTACTGCACATTTTCTAGTACGTTTTGAAGCTTTTAAAAGGAATGTATTAATGGAGTTGTCAGCATGGGTTATGTCTCTAGTGTTTTATTTAGGAGAGGTAGCTTCAGGATGGTAGTTTTCTTAGAAAAATGCAGTACTGCCTACAACTAGAAGACCGCATTTCATTCCATTTTAAACCGAAGAATTACATAATTTTTCATCAGTTTAATTTACTTTGTTTCTTACCTTGTCATTTGTTCAGAATGGTCTTCATCTGTTGATAACATTATTTGCTTTATTTGAGAACTGATGTAATAATACTGATGTGCACTTTCTTTATGACTTCTTAAATGTGAACATAGTACACATCAGCTGGTTTCAAAAAATGACTGGTGGATAACTAGTTCCTAGAAAAGTTGATGTGTAACACAGATGCTAACTGTATACTTTTTATAGAACCACTATATTAGGCAATGCTTGAAAATAGCACTCACTGCTCAAAAGTTTTGAGAGAGAAGATGGTGCAATGTCAGGTTTTGGTAAGAAATGTTCTTTTGTTTTCAACCAGCATGCCTCTCAGTTAAGAGAAATGGAGAGGCTTGCAGAGGAGGGGAATAGTCCCTTAATGATGCTTTGCTCTTACTTGCTGATAATACTGAGACATGACACTGCCCCATCTTCTCTGTCGATACATCTGTCAAGGAAAACAGCAGGCGAAGCTGTTGTAATGTAAGGCTCCATTGGTCCTGGTAAATGACATAGTGCTACCCAGAAAATTGAATTGCCATTGACTCTGACAGACAAAAACTGTTTCAGGGTTCCAGCTTTTACTCACTTTTAAAAGAGAATCCAACAAGGATTGCTAAACTTGGAAATGTGATACAATGGGTCCCTTTTAATGGTAAGAGAATTTGGATCTCTCATTTAGTACAGTGCAGAAGGCTTAGGCCTTAGCTAGACCTAAGGTTTATCCCAGGATTGTCCCTACCTGCTCCTGGGATATCCTGTGTGTCATTTACATGAACAGGGATGACCCCGGGACAATCCCGGGATAAACCTTAGGTCTAGCTAAGGCCTTAGTTTCCTTAAATCCTGTATCGATGCAGAACCCACATTATCATTTTGCACATCTATTTGAACATGTGACTCCAGGTGAGGCATACAAAGTTTTGCCTTCAGGAATAGCTTCTGTGCTACAGCATCTGTAGGTGCTCTGCGAATAGGCTCAAGGGATCAAAAGAGAAAGAGAATCTAGGTCCAGATAGGGTACTCTGATACTTGCCAAAGGTAGTGGAGACAAACGTTTTGGGAATTATGCTTGACATAAGAAACATTGACTCTATATAATACTGATATAAAAGCATAAGAGTCTTTAAAATGTACTCGTATTGTTTGCTAGAAAACCCCATGCTTTACTATTTAGGAGTAAAGGGCCAAACTAAGTAGCTCAGCTATCCTACATTCCTGTGTCAGGATAGGTATTTTTAGATGCAGAAGATAACATCTTTGCATTTGCAAGTGCCTCTCTCATGCATTCTTAAAGGCTTGAAGTGCAGCTTAGCACTCTAACAATGTGCAAGCGAGAGAAACAAAGCATTAAGAGTGCTCCTAGTGGAGCTAATAGCCATATTCTTCCCCGTTCCCCTTTTCATATAGTTTTAAAGTTTTAGCCATTTTACAGTGAAGCCACCAAAACGTCTTTCTGCTCTTTGCGTCCTTTGCCAAGTATTGGAGATTTCCCCCTTACTGCATTTTTTCACTCAACCCTACATGCACATTTTGAATTTTCTGAGCTGCCAAGACATTCTTTCTAAAGGAGTCAGTGTTGTATGAGGGAGCAATCACTCCATCAAGATTGTCCCAAAATGAACATAAGATTTCTCCATCTGTTACAATCTAAGGCGAGTTTCACACTGCAATGATGAACAATCTCCTGTTTGCTTCATTTTAATGCTTGTATAGCAGCTTCATACTCTTGAATGAAATTTATCCCTTCTGATAGGTAAAAACTGTTGTTGCTTCCCCGCAGCAACTGTCTGTCAGACACTACTTGCCTGTTTTTGAATGGGTTCACAATGTGTCCTACAAAGTAATTTCTCATGTATCCAGTGATGCTTATTTTGAGATTTGTGGAATTCATGACGATAGTGCAGTAGTTTCATTCTTATATGCTCATTCATACACACAATGAATGAGAACAATTCAGAGAGTTGGTTATGGCCTGTAAGGAGACAAGTTATTTGAAAGACTGCATTCACCCTTATGATCCTGAACAGGTTTTCAGATTCTTGGAGAGGCTTTTCTGCCCTGCCAGAAATCTGTGCAAATCTCCCTGAAAATTAAAAAAGCTATAGAAGAGAAAAAGTTAAATTTAGCACAAATTTACTTGAACTAATGAGTGTAGGTGGAGTAGCAGAGGAGGCTGCTGAGGTTATGCTGCAGAGGCCCATGGGATCTGTGCCGGGAGCAAATGGGGTGACTAAGGGCCTTGCTAGACCTACCGCATAATCCGGTGGTGAGGAGCGGCCAGCCCACGCTAGAAGTAGTGTGGGCTGTCACTCCTTTCCACACGTCAGATGCAATGGGCTGCACAAAAGCCCCATCGCGTCTGCCATTTTTTTCATTTTAAAGGGGACAGATGTGCAGGAGTGCACCACCGCTTAAAGTAAGTTTTTTTAAAAAAGGGTTCCCCGCTCCCCCCTGGCTCCAATCTTCCCTCCCATCTCCCCCCATCTCCGATCTTCCCCCCATCTCCCCCCGGCTCCGATCTTCCCCCCATCTCCCCCCCGGCTCTGATCTTCCCCCCATCTCCGATCTCCCCCCGGCTCCGATCTTCCCCCCCATCTCCCCTCGGCTCCGATCTTCCCCCCATCTCCGATTTCCCCCATCTCCGATTTCCCCCCCATCTCCGATCTTCCCCCCCATCTCCCCTCGGCTTCGATCTTCCCCCCAGCTCCGATCTTTCCCCCATCTCCCCCCGGCTCCAATCTCCCCCCCCAGCTCCAATCTCCCCCCAGCTCCTATCTTTCCCCCCAGCTCCCCCCGGCTCCGATGGGCCCAGCACTCCTGCGGAGCACTGCGCCCTGTCTGCCACTTTTCCCAGCTACTCACGTGTAATTGCAGTAGCCGGGGAAAGCGGCAGAACGTGCTAAACACTCGCGGTCTCGGACTCAGCCCGAGACTGCGGGAAATACCGGGCTACAACTGTAGCCAGATACCCCGCATCCAGGCAGATACCACAGGCCCAGATCATCTGGATGCACAGGGGCAAGCCTGGGTGTTAGCCCGGGCTAACCCCTGGTCTAGCAAGGCCTTAAGAGGAAAACAAGCCATGCCAAGCCACAGAGCACCTGATTATCTGTCAGGAGTAATGTGGGTTAGCAAGCAAACAATCAACCCACCATAGCTTATTTTCAGGGTGGTTTATCATGACATGTGAACTCACCCATGGTCTTTCAGAAGAAACAGCTTGCCCTGTCTCTATTTATTTATTCTTACTTTCAGAATGGTCCTGGTGGCTGTGTCAACTGAATATAATTTAGAGCACTCAAAGACTATACTTACAAGGAACTGATGACAGTAAGAAACAAAAGCAGAAAGGAATCATAAAGTGGGGCCTGGGCAGAACAAAAATCCAGAGATAATATGCATCATTAAGGTCACTTACCTAAATAAGCCCTATTGAACTTAATGGGGTTTTCCTTTGAGTAGACATGTATAAGATTGTGTTGTTAGTCTAAAAAACTTGCAGTTTTTAGCTTTTGCCATTAAATGCAGGCTGACCTATTTTTAAAAAACCCTTCCTAATAATTGATGCTTTGAAACAGCAATTACATTTTTGTGTAAAATGGTATAAAATTGCGCTCTCTCTCTCTCTCTCTCTCTCTCTCTATTTAAAACATTCTTTTTAACTGCTCCATGTGCATGTGGTAAGAACTCTAAGATGCATTCCAACCTGTTCATTAACTGTAGTGAAATTATTATTATTATTATTATTATTATTATTATTATTATTATTAAAAAATGTACCACCTCAGAGTTAGTGAGCCATGGAGAGCTATTCAGGACATGCATCTTGCAGCAGTTTTTAATTTCAGAATAAAATATTTAAGGAAATATGTAAGGATACAAATAGAAGATGTCTTGTGACTGTGTAAGGTAGATTTTGCCTCTTCTGTTAGTTAGTTGTATGTCTGACCTGTGCCAAGATCTGAGTTATACATATTGAGTTGCACATGTGACAAGAAATGTGTCCCATGTATTATATTCTGAAAGCACAGTGGCAGCTCTTGAAGTGGTCCTCTGGAGGTATCAAGGGGAAAGGGGCCATGCTGATCAGACAGCATGGCAAGGCATCTGCAAAGGCACTGTGCAGATATGTGGCAGCTACGTGGCTAGCAATACCTTGAGCAGACATGGGCCTTTATATCTGCAACTCATGCTGGCTCTTCTAGCCACTCAGCAAAGTGTTTGCACTGTGCTGCTGAGTTAGCTAATCCCAAGTAACTGCTGCCTTTAAACACTATTCAGTAAGGTTGTTGGGTCCCACTTTCCCCTTGATTGTTGTTCAGTGGTAACTACCTATGGTGAAAGGAAAGGAAAGGAACCTCTCGTGCAAGCACTGAGTCATTACTGACTCTTGGAGGGACGCCAGCTTTCGTTGACGTTTTCTTGGCAGGCCTTATAGCGGGGTGGTTTGCCGTTGCCTTCCCTGGCCGTTATTACTTTTCCCCCAGCTAGCTGGGTACTCATTTTACCGGCCTCGGGAGGATGGAGTCAACCCGAGCCAGCTGCCTGAAACCAGCTTCCGCTGGGATCGAACACAGGCCATGGGGAGAGTTTCGGCTGCAGAAACTGCTGCTTTACCGCTCTGCGCCACACGAGGCTCAACCACATCATTAATTGCCACTATGCAAGCTCTCTCCAGTAGCTTTGGCTGCAGGCAGGAAGGCTGAAGAGACATGGAGAGCTTCCTTGCCGTGTACTTTTGGAAAGAGAAAAGCCATTATCAAACCTATCCTTGGTGAAGCAGTGCTTCCTTCCATTGTTATATTGTATGATTGATTATCCATTTTGAAGTGCAAGTTACTTTACTAAAGTATATCTGAAAAACATACACCTACTTTCTTATTTAAGGAAATAATTCACTTCTTTGTCTAAATGAAGAACACTCTGTGTAGGAAAGGACAGTTCTGAATACCATACATTTCCTGTCTGTTTAACTGCTTGGAGACTCAATTCTTCTGCTATAGGATTAGAAAATAAGAGAAGCAAAGAGCTTCTTAAGAGAATTCAGGCAATTAATGCTATCCTAATGATCTGGCTGGTCCATACTATATACTGAAACAAATGAAAAATACACTGTAAATTAGATATTTTCAAAGGTTTGAAAATGGGCATTCTATATTAGGGAAGACAGTTTATTTAATCTAGATTTACATAGCTTGTTACTAGGTTTTTAGGTTCTCCTAGAATTCTTTGCAATACTTTCTTGCTTTATCGAGTATAAATGCAAACTGAAATTCATTAATCTATGCTTGAACCAAATGCTTCACAGATTGTTACACAACCTTTTCCTTACCTTATGAATTGTTAAAAAAAAAGATTTCCATTACATTTTATCTAAATGTGTTTCAAAAGATTAAATTTATTACTTATGTCACTAAATTTGTTCTCTGTCCAGATTTTTTTTAAAAAAAATACATTGATAATGGAGCATGATGGGGTTATGCTTATCAATATGAGGCTTTTGCTCAGAAACAATGTCAACAAATTCCAAGAAAAGTGGCTTAATGTAGATACTAATTAATGCATCTGAGAAACTCTGGAATTCAAACTACATTTTAAAAGAGCTTTCTAATTGAGAGTAAATGCCTCATTAGTGCTGAGCATTTCAACCTGAGAACATCAGAAAAGTCAAACAGAATAATTAATAGTATTTGGGTAATGGGATAAACTAGTCACAGATGTGCATCAAGCAGTTGGGGCAATTAGATTTCAGAGTTAACAAATCTTAAGCAGTAGGTGTAACAGGTCGTAGAAGAAATGAAGCCAATAAGCTTTAATTGAGAAACAGCAACAGTCCCTCTCATGATGTTGTCTGCCTTCCACCCCTTCTAGCCTTCTTTGTGCAAGTCTGACTTATCTTTAGGGATGGAAGTTGCTTCTATCTCCTGCTGTGTGCAGGAGAAGCAGCGTGATCAAAATGCCCCACTGAATGGGCCACGCGCACATTGTTTACTTCATCTTTCAAAAGAGGAAGTAATGAGGGACAAACAGGTGGGCGGAGAAGCGACAGTAAGCAAACATGATTTTTCTTCATGTGATGATGCTCATGGAACAATCTTTGAGGATGGGGGCGTCCTGTGTAAACTGAATGTAAGTTTTTGTGGAATCTGTTATGACCCCCACCCCCACCCCATACACACACATTATACATATGAAGAGTGCTTCAGAATGAGGAGAAAGACCCATGGCATTGGCTTTGCCTCCAACAGTGCTTGCCGCTCTGTCCCCATGAACGTAGTCTTTCCTTCTCCAGACACCCACACTCAATCTGTTAGTGGGGCACAAGGCCATGGAGGCATATTATATTGGTGGAGGAGCCAGGGCAGCACAGCTCTGTTTGCCCTTCTACTTGTGGTGTCTTCTTCACAAGTGTAGCATATGGGGGAGGCATTTGGGGCAGTGTGTATCCATGTGTCAATTATTCTATTTATTATTATTATTATTATTATTATTATTATTAATTGCATTTTTATACCGCCCAACAGCCAAAGTTCTAACACTCGAATAGAGCAAAAAAAATGTGAGGAGAGGGAATGCGCATTAGCCCAGCCCCTCCTTGTGTTTTTTTGTCACTCTCTACTTGTGACGGGCAACCTTTTGAAGAGGAAAAGATGTTCTCCATGTGATAGAGAATGCTGATTTTCAAGCCTCTTATGTCTGTCTTGGTTGGGAGAGCTTATATTAAAGAGCTACCTACTCTGCTGAGTTCAATGCTCAGCTTGGTGTTCAAAGCTGACGTGACAAATACTTGTAACTATTCATGCATTTAGTTTTGGGGTGGAAAACTCTGAATTAAAGATCATGCACTGTGTTTGATCTGTCTTCCCTTTTTGTTTAGAGTTGGCGAATAGTGAGAAATTTCAGCTGAATCATATGTAAGGATTTTGAAATTCATCTTCATTTAGGTTATTTTGATGCAATAGTTATTGAACTAATAGCTATTTAAAACTCCGCCATGTTAACACCAACATTACTGTTCTGTTCTTTCAAAAACATGCTTAGCACTGCCAATGTGACTGTTATATAAATTCTTCTTTGGAAGCTTTGCAACTGTAGCAGGTTAATGAATTATTTCAATGGGGAAAAGGCAAGAATATTATGTGTACACTATCAGACTGTGTTTCCTGCAGTTAGGGAGAGACTTTAATTTTGTCAGAGATTTTGTTTATTATTTATTTATCATGTCAATCTGGTGATAAATTTGCAGAAATTCAAATATCTGAATTGTTAACTCAAAGAGTTAACTATCTTAATTTGGTTTCAAACGATGACCTGGTTGACATTCAACGAACAAACCATGGCTCCAGCCCACTTGCCCATTTCCACTTTGCAACATGCTAACCCAGAATTCTGGATTACTGAGGAACAAACAACCCAGAGTTACAAGTTCACTTGCCATGAACAACAACACAGGCACAGGGCTTTCCTAGGTTATTTAGTAAAGTGGAAGTGGGTGAGGGGGTCACTCTGACTTGCTCTTGCAAGCAGCTAAGCAACCATGGGTTGATTGTTATTTGTTGTGTGTGAGCTGGGTCTATAGCTATTGGGGCTTGTTACAAAATTATTCACTCTTCACTTTGAAGTTTTTGTATTGTATGCTTAATTAGTTTTGTATTCTTTGTGACTTCGTTATGTCATGTCATGCTATATTGCCTACTATTAAGGCCATGGTTGAACTGTCTTTAGATTACAGTTAGTAGTGTGTACTGGAGTTGTCAAATAGAGTGACTTTGTACATGTCAGCTTTGGATTAATTTCTCTGTATAGTGCTCCCCCATGTGCAAACAGTGATTTCTCATCTGTCTTCAAAACATATTTCTGCATACTGCACAGTGTAAAGAAATCCCATGGATTTCACTGGTAGTATAAATAGAAGTTGGCCAGTAGACAGACACTGTGTATCTTCACTTATTGCTAGATTTTGATAAGTTTTTCAAACAGTTTATATGATAGAAGTGCTGTTGCACTAGAGCCTTTTCTACACCTGCCTTTTTCCCCAGGATCGTTCTGGGATAGTTCCTGTGCATCCAAATGCCACATGGGATCCCGGGAGCAGGCAGGGCAATCTCTCCATTTTCCTGGGATAACCCTTAGGTGTAGAAAGAAGTATACTTAAAAACTTTTCCATTTCAGCCTGGTTTCTCTGAAGGGTTTATATTTCAGCCACATTTCTCTTAAACCAAAGAGGTTCCTTGCAGTTCAGGTTTCCCTTACATTTCAATAGCTTGTAGCTCCATTTGTTACCAAAAAAAGGTAACAATTTAAAAAAGTAAATTCAATTTGTACTAATTGCTTGAATACACTGTACTTTCAATATACCAAATGTGATCATTTTATACCAAACCAACTTGTACATAATTACATTTTATGTTCCTAAAGTAACAAAGTGACTTTCAATCTGTAAAAAGTGCAAATATTGCATTTTTTTTCAATTTTTCTGAAAAATTCTGTTTTCTGGGTACCTTGAGCAATAATAATCATTTTTTTTATCGTGAATATCAACAAACAAAATAGAAATACATCATGAAAATGGGAGAGAGAGAAAACACCATAGATTGTATATGTAATCATCGTTTCCATCATATAAACTAGAGGAGAGAAAAGGGGTGGGGGAAGGGAGAGAGTTATACAAAGGTTTCAAGAAAAGCAGATCAAATATCCATATATATCCTCTTGCAAATTGTGTCTATATAACACTCGTTCAAAAGTTGATAATGTTATTAGGTCCTCGATCCATTGCATTATAGGAGGTGTAAATTTGTCCTTCCAATGTAATAGTATGTCTTTTGGCTGTCATAAGGGCTCTGAAGATCTATCTTAATAATAATAATAATAATAATAATAATAATAATAATAATAATAATAAATAGCTCAACTTATCTTGCATGATTTCTTGTCAGAAGGATCAGATTTGATGACATATTGTAATATTTATCTCTGAGGTCCTGGCATAAAGGAGAAAAATAATCCAAATAAATACAATTTGAGCTAATGCTTTCGGTTGTGAATTTCATCTGTAACTACCATATGTTTGGATGGTCTTTTCTTGCTTTCCAATTGCATATTAAATGCTAGTCCACTCATAACAAACATTTCACATTGGGGATCCTTTGAAGTGAATTTGACCTTGCAACGTCATTTTTGGTTCTTTGATTTTCACTGGAATAATATTCTAAAACATATTGACAAGCACGTAGTTCTTTCTTCAAAACCAGAGCTTGTAATTATGACTTTAGAGTTGGTTCCTGCTGTTTAATGAAATAGTATATTAATGCTATTCTTGCTGTTTAATAGAAAAAAATATCAGATTTCAGAAATCTGTAGGGAAGTCTTTATATTTGTGTACCATCTAATTTAGGGTATTGCTCCCAACCAAATATTATAGTGTACTTTTTGGTATGGCCGTTATATACTTAGCACATATAATATCAGTTGTCTCTCTTTATAGAACTGAAAAGGCTGCCTTGTTGAACTGTAATTGCCATCGCGCCCCTCCCCTTGACTGTACTCCTATATCCACTTACCTAGGAGTAATCCCCATTGAACTGAGTGGGGTTACTTCAAATAGTCATACATAGGATTGCATTGTTAATGAATTAACTTTCGAAAGCTAAAACTGAAGAAGTTTATGGCATTTTGTATGAAACAATGGATAGAATGTTGTTGAGTTTTAGTATACATGTGTACATCCAAGTACAGAAATCAGGTATTCTATAGAATAACTATGAATCTTATTCATTATTGCATGTTGTTTGGTAAAGTCCCAAACAAGGCTAAATAAAGGTTATGCCTTGTTATCAACCTAGACACTTACTGTATGTACATTGTAGGAAGTCTATAGAAGTACAGTTTGTACATCTAAGAAGACATGAAAAAGTATTACATGCTTTCTGTAGATACTGTATATCAGTACTAGCCAATGGATTGCCAAAGAGTGGGGGATATTGAGTCAGCCATATGTTCACATGAGGATCTATTTTCTTTAGGGTAGCCAAAAGAAGAAAGATATCAACTTCAGGTGTTCTCCATTTCACCAAATAAAAATATCAGAGTGGGTGGATTTTGAATTTAACAAAGTGGTTTAAAAAGATATCTCATTCAACATATACCCACAATGACATTCTACACAACTATATGCATTCATATCTTATCCACTGAATAATAAACAGGATTTACGCAGAAAATCGCAGAACTGCCACCCTGACAGTAAAAATACAGCATGAATAAATTAAGAGAGCAATCCAGTGGTTCATGGGCGTGCGTCCCAGGGACCATAGTATTGTTCGAATTTCCTCTTCTGAAGTCGAAGACAGTGTTCAGGGGCTTCTGTTCACCCTAAATAACTAACAAGTTGTTGCCTTTTTGTAACATCCCAAATCAGCTGCCTGAACACATCACATTATCTAATGGTAGGGCTTATAATAAGCAAGGTTTGGTTCAAAAAGCAATACTCTCATAATTACTGGTTTCCTTTTCTAATACCTCTTTCATAGCATTACTGATTCATCAAATTATTCATGTAATTGTTTATTCAATTATGTAAAGATTCATTTTATTTAATCTTACTTCCTTTTAAAGTTGACTGAATTGAAGACAAATCATATTTAAATATTATGTCAGTCATAGTAATAATTACAGTAATCAAAATTCCTTGTATGTAAAGAAGATTTATATTCTTTTTTGTTTGTATGTTAAATATCAGAAATGTATTATTACAAATTATTTATTCTTAAAATTATATTTGGTGATTTCCAGGGGTGCTCTCTAAATTACGCCTGTTTGGTTGCAGTTAAAAAAAAAAAGTTCTCTGTACAATTAATTATTGAGCAGAGCAATCCAACAAGAGTGTTGGTTGGAAGATCCATGACAGAGAAACCCCCGAGTCCAAGACTCTAGGACAAGAAACAATGGGCTTAAGTTACAGGAAAGCAAATTTGGGTTGAACATCAAGAAAAAACTCCCTAAAGGTCAGAGCAGTCAGACAATGGAACGACTTTCCTAGGGAAGTGGTGGATATTCTGTTGCTGGAGTTATTCAAGCAGAGACTTGACAGCCATCTGTCCACTAGTGCCACCTAAGAGAAGGTCCTGGTGTAACAATGTCCAGGGCATGTTCTTGGTAGTTCCACATGGACCTATGACCCAATTGGAGTGCACCCAGAGAAGAGCCTTCAATGTGGTGTCCCCCTTTCTATGGAACTCCCTGCCTCTGGAGGTCAGGCAGGTACCAACACTGTGTTGTTTTAGGCACTTCCTGGAAACAGCTCTCTTGGTAGAAGAGCCATGGTTTAATTGATGCTCTATTTTTAAAAATAATTATATCGTGTTTTATTATTTTTATCTTTGTATCATTTTTTCTCTTGTTGTTCACTGCTCCGGAATCTGTTTAGATGTGTAGTGGTATACAAATGTTGGAAATAAATAATATACTGTATCAGTGTTGGGCAGTGAATTAGGTAACCATCCTATAATTCTAATTAAATATAAAAACAACAAGAAAAAAAGTGTTGTGTTCTTCATGGCAAATTTCTTGATCCTTTTTTCTAATTTTGAGTTTATCGGTTCAAGTATCTTACTTACTTTAACTATAACTGAAGCAGTATATTTCAGCTTTGGATGGTAAAATGGATGGTTGGAGGCCGTAGAACCTCTAGGGGCTTCATTTGTTGCAGGAGCAAAAAAAAAAAAAAAAAAGAAAGAAAGAAATATTGGTTTGATAGGGTTCTTTTGCTTTAGAATTAAAATGTTCTGTTTTTCAGTGCATGATATTTTTAACTTCTAATTTCTCCCTTCTGACAGTGTGATTGCTAGTTTCCACTATGCCTTTATGTGGACATAATGTTCTACTTGAAGTATTGTGGGAACTGAAACAGTATTTTGTGATCAAAAATTCTGCTGCGCAGAAAATGTAATTATTTTGCACAGAAAGGAAGTGCAAATTTGGCTTCTATATAATAGAACATGTTCTGATGACAGGAGGAGTGAAAATGGTGCTGTCAGATTTTTCATCATATTTTGAGCTAAATCAGCAGGGTTTGTGATGTATAACAGACATCGACACAGAAATGTGCTATTCCTTAATTTATCTTCAGATCGTTTAAAATACCAAGTACTAGAGAGATCCCAAGATATAAGAGTTCATTTTATTAATATTAATATTAAATTTATGAAATTATTACAGCAGTTCTTTGCTGAAACTTTGATACATCTAGAGTAATTTATAATGCCTCAGTACTGACAGTAAAAAAATGCTACTTGTACAAGGATGGCCAGTACAGACAGTGCTTAATTCAACAACAGCCGTAAAGGCATTTTGTATTTTACTGTTTTCTAAGCCTCCTTGAGCACTGGAAAGCTATGGCAGAAATTATTTAAACATGTTTGCAGTCGCCTGTTTTATATTAAGTGATTTGACAGCAGATCAAGGAGCAAGCTCTGCAAACAAGAGTAATATAGCATTTGCCCAGATGCCTTGACTTTTCCAGGGAATTTGCAAACTTACATTGAACTTTCATCCATAAGAAGCTGCTTCTTTTGCATAGTACTTACTATGAAAGAGCTGAACCAAGTGTTCAGGAGTCTTTCAGTGTGCGCCTGAGTTTTTGAGTGTGCTTCTGTAGGAGGATTTGTAGGAGTGAAGGAGTGAGTCAAGGGGTTCTATCTCCTCATTTCCCATCTCCCACATTTTCCTCTGCAGTCCACCAGCTGCTTTGTTTGAGGAAACACTTCTTGCTGAATGTTTAATCTGGTGCTCAATAGCATGGCGGACCAAAGCAGTAGCAGGTTGTCAAGGTTAAAACTAGGGATACACAGTTATCGTCATACTCGGCTCAGAAGCGATTGGGTGATATATTTTTTCTTGTGAGTATTCTCTTTGATAACTCACAAGACCTGGAGAGCTTTGACTCAAAATAAACTATTGCTGGGGAAAAAAATCCCCACCCCCTAATTGAAGAGTAAACTGCAATTGGGGAAAAAAACCTAAACAAACAATGTCCTGGTTCAGACAACATGCTAAACCATGCTGCTTAACCACAAAATGGTAAGCAGCATGGTTTAGCGTGTTGTCTGAACCAGGCCAATGCCATTAGGGGCATGAGAGTTCCCCAGCAACAGTTTATCTACTGAGAAGGTATCCTTTCATAGAAGGCTGTGCGTGCCTCAGATTCTTCTTGCAACAGCTTGAGCAAGCATCCTCACATAGCCAAGCATCTCTGCTTGGCATTTTCACCCCATCCCTTGTTAAGACGTATTAGTTTCTGTGGCAGTGGTTTATGAAGGAGTGATATGGCCAGCATCATATTCAACTGTTTTTGATTTTGCAAGCAGTGATGTTGATTTTCCCATGGCGGGGAATCCTAATTTGCATGAGGTCATTTGCATAGGATTTTTTTCCAGTTTGTATTAAAAAAAGTTCTGATGACTTAGAGCAGAAGTGGATAACTTATGGCCCTCCAGATGTTTTGTCCTACAATTCCCATCATCCCTTACCATTTGTTATGTGGTCTAGGGACGTAGACCAAAAAATCTGGAGAGCCACAGGTTGTCCACTTCAGACCTAGCAAGCTTTATTTTAAATATAAAATAAAGCATGTTTATTTTACTTGTATTTAGCAAGCAATGCTAAAAAAAAAAAAGTTCCCCATGTTATTATTATTTTTTTTTGGTCCAATGCACAATATGTATTTGACCTGAAATATTTGAGAGGTGGTGGTGGGGGAATAAAGCACAGTTAACATGATTTAAAGTTATATTATGTTTTTTAAAAAAATGAAATATGTGTAAACATTTAAAGACAATAGCAGGTACTCTCTTTTCATTGATTACATTTAAAGGTGTGTGTGTGAAACAAAAGTACTGAAAACAACTGACACACTAATTTTAGCAACCCAAAGAAACATGCATGATATGCTAATAACAGAGCTGAACTTCCTTTTACTAAGGTTGCTGGGGCAATTTACATTTCGCTGTCACTATTAGTTCCATTTCACTCTGAGACATATGTATTTCAATGACGTGTATGTTTTCTCTCACATGCTTGCTAAGGCTGATCAGCTGAAAACATTAATTACCACTTTGAAACTTCCAAGTTTGCCTAATATTGTATTTCCAATTGGCATACATTAATGTTTACTAATGATATTATGAAATGGAAAATTTTCTGCAAAGAAATAAAGCATTGGAAAAATTTTCATCCCTGTTCGCTATCACTTTTCCACTTACAACTGAGCGCACTGCAAATGATCAACTGGCTTAAAAGCCAAGGGTACTTCAAATTCACCAATAACATTGTCAAGGTCTTCTAGTCAGTTATCCATCATAACACTCTTATGACTTGAAAAATAAATGTGTCTAGTTTCCATTGAATTTTTTTACAGAAAATAATGATGGGCACCTCGTTATTACCTGGTAGGTGTCAGAATAGTGCAGGATGAAATAAATTCAAATACTAAAAAAATTCAGGTAAAAAGGAACTCTGCTTACGTAGAAATTGATTAATATTAAAATGTAAGCCTATGTGGCAGGATGTTGCTGTTTTATTGTTTTACTATGTACAGCACCATGTACATTGATGGTGCTTTATAAATAAATAAAAATAAAAATAGCTGCCAAGCCCCTTCCTCATGACGTTAGCAGTGGGATAATGGTAATAAACTGTTGGGGGATGAGAGGGGCAAAAGGCACTTAAGGGCACCTTCTTTCCTATATGCCCATGCCCAGCAATGCTGTCAGTTGTGGGAGTATCAAGCCAAGAACCCTATCTTCTGGATGTCCTCTTCCTTCCAACCTTAGCTTCTTTAGATACCCACACGACTAAGGGCTCATCTACATCAAGCAGGATATTCCACTATGAAAGCGGAATATAAAAGGCAGGAGCCAGACTACTGCTTTATAGCAGTATTGAAGTGCACTGCAGGATCTACACTACTGCTTTATAGTGGTACTGAAGTGCCTTGACAACTGTTGGGGCCCATAACACATCTACACCAAGCAGGATATAACACTATGAAAGTGGTATATGGTATGTGTCAATGGGCCCCAACAGTTGTCAGTGCACTTCAATACTGCTATAAAGCAATAGTGTGGCTCCTGTCTTTTATAGACCATTTTCATACCACTTTCACAGTGGAATATCCTTCTAGATGTAGATGAGCCCTTTGGCAAGATTTACACTACTGCTTTGTAGTGGTATTGAAGTGCACTGATAACTGTTGGGGCACAATCCACATGTCATATACCACTTTCATAATGTTATTTCCTGCTTTTTATTCCATGTTTGTAATGATTTGACACAAGGCGTAGATCTGGCCTAAATCTGCCTCTGGGAACTTTTTATGTAAATAGCATTGTCTGGTAGAAGCGATTGAATTGTGGTGGATAGGAGCTGATGTTGTCAAAATATTAATGGTAGGGATAATGGTTAACTTTGAGTTTTACGACATCTAGAACTGTCAGTTAAAGTGAGGTACAGTAGTTCAGTTCTGACTTCAAACTTCTGTAACCATGGTTAGAACATTCCTTGTTTCAAAACAATACCTTAAAAATGTTAGAACATTTCTCTTGAATAATATTTCTTCTTTTCACAAAAAATCCTTTGAAGGTTTATATTCATTTTCAAAAATAGTGTCCTGGGTTTAAAAAAAAAAGATTCTGCTGAGGCTGTGACTCAGTACAATCTACAGAGAAATCCTTTCTTACAGGAACCAAAAGCCTGAAGCTTTCACATTCCTGACAATGAAACAAGACTGAAAATAGAATAGTATCTTACCTTTAAAAGAAAGAAGAAAAAGAATCAGTGCTAAAACAGAAAAGTTTTAGTTGGGAAAGAATATGGGACTAATGTTAACAGCCCCCTCAAAAATGTCATATCAGGAAGCCTTTGAATGACAGAGGCAGAGATTTTGGTCATAAAGAATTAGGATGACAGAGGGAAAGACACTTAGGCAGCCCTGTTTATATTCTGACCACTGTGCTCTTCGTTTTATAGTATGTGCTTTACATAGAAAAAGTCAGTGTTTTGCAGACTATACTCCCACTACCTGAATCCTTGGTTCGGGTCCCCCAGCACCTTACCATCCCACACAAAAGGTCACCATTCCTTACTTCCACTGTACTACTAAGAATTCGATGAGCCCAAAAGAAGAACATTGTCCTTGCTGCATCATAGTTGTGTACAGCCCTAACCATTCATCACAATCTCTAGATATATCGTTTCTCCTGATACTTGAACCCTTGTTGTAATTGATTTAAAATTTAAGTCTGATTTGACTCATTCATTGTGAGAGGAATTTGGCGCAGAATGCAATTTTTTGAAGCAATTATTGGAGGAAATGAAATATGGGGTGCTCTATCTCAGGCGAAGACTGGCAAAGAGGTGTGCTTAGGTCCTTCCCTGCAGTCAGCTCAGGAATGAAATGGCTCCATCCATTGTCTTTAAAGTAATTTACTTTATTTATTCCATGTATATCCCACCTTTTCTCCAAAGAGCTCAAGGTGACACACATGGTTCTCTCACTTCACCTTCCCCAGCCTTTTATCCTCAAAACAAGCCTTTGAGATTGGTCAAGCTGAGAGAGTGTGACTGGCCCAACGTCACCCAGTAGACTTCATGGCTGTGTGAGTATTTGATCCAGGATCTCCCCAATCCTAGGCTGGCACTCTAATCACTACATCACACTCATTCTCAAAAGTGAATACTATGGGGAGGCAGAAACTGAATTCAGAGACAATGCATTCTTTGACACAGTGTCTCTGAGATCAGTTCCCTGATGGATAGTTCAGAGGTGAGTGGCAGTGCTTAGCCTCAAATGTCTCCAAAGTGGGGGATTTTGTGGCTCCTTATGTTGGCTGAATGGAAAGTTCACGCAGTACAATTCTCCTGTTAATCTAGACCAGTGGTCTTCAACTGGCCAGAACCAAGACGCACCTCGGACTTCCAACCTACAACATGGGATGCTGTGTATATACAATTCTCGCTCTGGGCATTTAGGCAGATTTGGGGGGAGGGTTGTTCTACTCCCTATTATTTTTCTGCATTCTGAGGTCAGATACCCATTGAAAGATGCCCTCTCCTACTTTATCCTCATCAGGCAATTATTTTTCGGTTATCGTCTCTCCAAATATATCTAAGGAGATACAATTGCTCCTTTAAGAAGACATTGTAGATTGCTGGACTTCTGCATTTCTACTATTCCCCTGCTCTCTTGAATTTTAATACCAACTTGACACTGCACACATTCTAAATATGCATTTCCATTGACTAACAATTATCCACTTAGCTGTTCTTGGGAGGCCTGAGGGCTAGTATTTTCTATTGCTAACACTTGAGTTGTTCTCTTTGAACTTATATTTTATTTCAGTTATTTAGATAACAAACACACAGTTCTCCAGATAGTTTTATACCTTACAATCCGTTACCCCCTGGATGAAATAGATAGTCTTTTACAAGATCTGTTACTAGGTAACAAAGCTGCTTAGTAGAATGTTCTGCTCAGTAGTTCTATTCAAAGCTTCACAAAATGGAATCTTGGATTTCTTTAAGCATGTCATGTTTTTCCATTGGGGGATGGAAGAGGTATTTAATGAACTGTAGAATTGACAAGTAGAGAAACTACTCACATTCTTTCTTATATTGAAAGGTTGAGATTTTTGTGTGTGCACATTGATAAAGAAATTAAATTCACCAAAGCATTTTTATAATGGGGGTTTATTTTATGCCGTTCATGGGGCTGTTCTGTGCTATTCTTAGCTTTCTCTCCCCCCACCCTCTATAAATAAACAAAAAAACAAATAATGGCAATAATAAAAATATGTCAACTACTCAGCTTCAGATACAAGAACCTTTCTGTACTATCAATTCAAATTCTGCAAATTTATGAAATGTGAGGAACTTCATTTTTATATAAGTTCACACTTCCTAGCAGTTGCTGCTCACCAGAACTGGCATATTATCTTGTTAGAATTTCTGAACAACTTCCCTGTCAAAACTGAATGCATGTACTTGAAAACAAAGCTGACCAGTTTCAAAATACACATATAAAGAAGTGTGCTTGAAATTGCATACCCATACCCTAATGCTCTGTATGATGGTGCAGCTTGGGCTGAACTAGTTATAGTAGCTGACTGAGGCAATACACACTCTTTCAATCCATATATCAAACATAATGGTTTAGGCTGTTTTAATCTTTTAGATGCCATCATGGGGGCTGAAAGGCTTTTAATATCAACCATGTCCTTCTACAATCCTTTCCATCTCCAGCCATTCTGAGATCTGCTTATAGCACCGGTACAATGCCACATTTTTCTTTCACTGGAACAACGGACCTTATTTACATTTACTCATATGAACAGGATATCCTATGATCATCTGGTTACATAATATATAATGATTTACATTTCCAGTGTTTCCAACAGCTTTATATACACTGTATTGTATATATTATTATGTTTTAGTCTGTAAGATAAATTTTGCTTTTGAAACATCATATTCACAACAGAGTGGATTTTCCACAAAGAAAATTTGATTTGAAGAATTAGAGCTAACTGTAGCAAAGAAATGTCACCTAAGTAATGAATGCTTTTTAATATATAATTAAATTAAGAGTGGAATTCTTGTAACTCATATAGCATTGCTTATGGTGATTTCTAATAGTAAATCTATTAATTGCCAAAACTGTATCAATAAGTAGGTATTTGAATTGCATTGGGTAAAATAAGTTATTTAAACCCAAGTGTGCAATCTTGACTGAGTTTTCTCTTCTGAGCAACTATACTACCCAGAGTGTCTTTCACAAACAACATTTTATTGGTATTTTAGGTAGCACAGAATGTACCATCAGACAAAATAAAGACATGGTTTAATAAGGCCAGATTAAGTTTTTAAAAGGAAATAAAATATATCATACATTCCATTGTCCTGTGCCTATAGTTCAGGTTTCACATTCCCAGATTCCAGTTATCTTGCTAGTGTCCCATTTCTGTATTCATTTAAAACATTTTAATACCATTCATCTAAATGTGATTTCAGAGTGGTTTACTAAGGAATAAAAATACAATATACAATATTAGAATAAACTGAATTAGCAGATAATGAGCAGTTAGAAGAACTTTGAAAAAGTACTTAACAGTGCAGCATCTACAGCCTTTTCAGTGGAATGCCTTCCTCAGAAAAGTTTGCTTAGCACCTATGTTACAGTCTTTTCCGCATCAGATAAAATACCTTTTTATTCTCTCAAGCGTTTTATGAACTGGGGGGGTTATTTTGTGCTTTCAGATCTTCACACTTTTGTTTTGCTGCAGGTTTTACTTTTGATTTTATGTGATTCGTTGTTCTTACCCTTTGCTGCTGGTTTCATTATTTATTATTTGTATTTTATTTTTTTTAATTTACTTGTGGACTGCACAGGGAACTCTGGTTCTTGAGAGGTCTACAACTGCAATAAATGAATTAATTAAGGGCGCAGTCCTTGAAGTGTCTTCCCAGTAAATCGGCACTGTGAACATATAAGAACATAAGAAGAGCCATGCTGGATTAGACCAAAGGTCCATCCAGTCCAGCACTCTGTTCACACACAGTGGCCAACCCACTATCGACCAGGGACCCACAAGCCAGACATGGTGCAACATTACTGCCACCCTTGTTCCCCAGCAACTGGTGTACATAGCCTTATTGTGGCTCTACATTGCTTGAGATTTTCACCTGCCTCTTGCTATAACTTGTGTGAAATTTCAAAGATCTCCGCTTTGCCATTATAATAGCAAAGATCACTAACTATACCATCCCATATTAATATAATTAGCAAAAATTAATGACTGAAGAAAATGTTTAAAAAGAGACTTATGAATTTGATACATTTTTTTTAAAAAAAGTCCTGTTGTCACCACTATATTTACAAACTGAAATTGCTCCAAGGAGAACAGAGCAATCTGAACATGCAAGTATTTATAGTACTGGCGCATGAACAAAGCATCTAAATTGGGTAGCAAAATAAAGGCTCAAGTTTTCTCTGCAGCATAAAAAATAATAATCACCCAACACAATCCAAATGAGAGCTGTACGTTGTTAGGATTAAATGCTGTATGTACGTATTTTTTACATCTTGATACCTGAATGCATGGTTTTTTTTAAAAAAACACACACAATAAAATCCTGATATGTTTCTTTTTGGAGTGGGGGAGGATACATGCATCCTCATTGCCAAGGCAACCATGTAATGCTCTCAGTCTTCCTGTATCACAATGAAACTGCCACAATATACCAATTCAGAGAGCACTGGCCCAGTGGTTAGCATGTCAGACGAGGACTAGTGAGATCCAGGTTCAAATCCCCACTCAAAAGCCAAGCTCATTAGATGCTCTTGGGTAGTCACTATTTCTCAACCAAACATAATTCACAAGTTTGTTGTGCAAATAAAATGGCGAGAGGGTATGTACACCATGTCCTTCTTAGAGGAAAGGTGAGATATGAGTGTTACAGTAATAACAAATTATAATAATTGTTATGAATAATATAAGATTCCTCTTCCTGCTCCTGAATGAGGGCAGTATAGCTTCATTTGCCTCCAATTATGTTGCCATGTAGCCAAATAAGATTACTTACATAGCATTGTGTAAAAACCAACAATTCAGTATGGACAGTGCTGTCAGCAATGTTTTTAAACCTATCTAGTAGATTTTTAGGGATTTAAGGTGCAATCCTCTGTATATTTAGAAGGAGAAAGGGCCTACAGCTCCCAGTATCTCCTAGCCAGCCATGCTTAATGTAGTTTTATTGGAGTGTATCCAATGGTGTCCTTCTACCAACAGACCACATCTTCTTGGTGGATCAATTTTCCCTTCCCTCTGCAAACCTGCCCCCATGCCTCCCAAATCTATTCCAGAGAGTTGGAGGATCCTCCAGAGCAGATTGGGGGGCGGGGGGAGACGGGAAGATAAACCCATTACACAAGTTCAGGTAAACTTGCATAACATTGAATTTGGCTCACCATAGGTATGAGGCTCTTCAAAAGAAATGTGAACTCATGCTGAAAGATTTACAGCCACATAGCCTTCTGATGCTTAAAGTGATATGTGGGAATTTGTATTCAACGTTGGCTGTGGATTGTCTATACCACACAAACCCTATTCAGGAATTCTATACCCGAGTAGAGGACTGAGTAGAGGACACACCCCTCTTTGTGCATTTCTGTTGCCCTCTGGTCATGAAGGGCAATTTTCTGAAGTGGAGAGCCCCTGGTATTCATGGAGGCTCTTCATGCATTCTGAGAATGCTGGAAAAATCTGGGTTCTTCTTCATGGTCTCTGTGCATCACACTTTATGGGGCTCTGTGCCTGTGCGGAGCCTCGCTCAGAGACTTCCAACAGCTGAGAAACATTTTAGGCAGGAACTCCTCCCTCCCTTTGTACATATGTATACTGTGTTCCTGCTTTATCCCTCAGTTCCTCTTTGACCAACATCAGTGTTACCTCGTCGGGAACTTCGCAGGTCTGCATACCTTTAGATTGCTGAGATTGGTTCTTATTTTCAAATTTCTTCTTCTTTTCTTGTTTATCTAAAAGTAATAATAATTAAAAAAAATTCTAGTTAGTCGCTAACTCTCCCCTTGAGCGCATGGCCTTGAAGGCCCCTTTCCCCAAATGCATCCAATGTGGTAGTAAACTGCCACCCTCCGACAGACACATCCTGTGCTTATTGTGCCTCGGAGATGGCCATGTTATCGAGACCTGCAAACATTGCATATCCTTTTCCAAACAAGCCAGGAAGAACAGAGCCGACTGATTTAAATTAATCCTGTGGCAAAAAGCTTTGCAGGCAGTAGACACCCAAAAGCCAGCAGCTTGACCAACGGTCATGATGTTGGTAGAAGACTCGGTTCCTTCAGCGTCTCAGACCCCAGGAACGAGACCACAAATGCTGAGCTACTCGCTAACAGTGGCCAAAAAGTTAGCAAAGAAGGCAAAGAAGCCTAAATTGCTGGTTGAGCCACCGCCTAAAAAGAAGAAATCTAAAGCCAAATGTTTTAGATTTATGTGCTGTCAACAGTTCTCCAGTGGACACCTTACCCACCCCCGGTAAGTTAGTTTGCTAATCGCCCCATAAAGTGTGATGCACAGAGACCATGAAGAAGAATGACAGGTTACTTACCTGTAGCTGTGGTTCTTCGAGTGGTCATCTGTGCATTCACATTACCCTCCCACTGTCCCCACTTCAGTGATTGTTAACATGTTGATACCGAGAGTTAGATTATCCTAAAGTTCGAGATCAAACAGCGGTCTCAAGGAACTGAGGGATAAGGTGGGAACACAGTATACATATGTACAACAGTGGGGGAGGAGTTCCTGCCTAAAATGCTTCTCAGCTATTGGAAGTTTTCAAGTGAGGTTCCGCGCAGGCGCAGAGCCCCATAAAGTGTGAATGTACAGATGACCACTCAAAGAACCACAGTTACAGGTAAGCAACATGTCTTTCTCCATTGGAGTTAAACCAATATGATTTTTGACACAGATTGAGCAGAAATCATCCATTCCATATGCATCTTTTCTGCACAGAGTGGAACAGTGAGTTAGATAAATGGTCCTTTTCCCTGCCTTTTGCAGGGGGGTGGGGGTGATGCAGCTGTGAATCTCATATGAATTTCATATGCCAAGAGTCAAAGGATTTCTTATTGCTTCTGTAAGAATATCCTGAAAATGTGAAAACGCATTAGCCTTTCTACTAACAGCTTTCAAAATATAGGGAAAGGGAAGAGACTTAAGAAGACTGATTGCGGTTGTCACTTCATAACTTGGAGATGTGAAAATGCTGATATAAATCATTATTGGACAAGTCACTGTGGATCATTGCTTCTTACCACCTCAAGCAAAAGCTCCAGAATAGGATCCAAGATAGCATGTGATAGGGGACTGTGATCCCTGGTGACCCAGGTTGTGATGATTTCCCAGCCTAAATATGCAAACTCTCACTACATACGATGGCAACAAGCACACAAAACATCAAGCATACGCTGCCGCTGCTGCTGCTGCTGCTGCTGCTGCTGCTGCTGCTGCTGCTGCTGCTGCTTCTTCTTCTTCTTCTTCTTCTTCTTCTTCTTCTTCTTCTTCTTCTTCTTCTTCTTCTATGGTGACACATTGGATTAAGAGAAAATGTGCTATACTTACCATTTTACCCCTAACAACATTTTGGCAAGTTGTTAAACTTGGGCAGGATCTACACTACTGCTTTAAAGCGCTTTATAACAGTTATAAAGCGCTTTAAAGCTTTAGATCCGGCCCTATTAATATTGCATGCCAGAAAGTAATGTTCTAATGTTCCCTTGGTTCTTTTGGCTACAATACAAACATTTGCAAGCATCTGAGTTTAGGTAATGGCTAAGATTGCTGAAGTAAGCATTAAAAGTTTGATGGGAAGGAGAGTTCCGGCTGAGTTCCCCTCTCAGTTGTGTCCCAGATTTCAGCTCATTTACTTTGTTGCGTATAAGTCAGGGGAAGTCACTGAGAACAAAGCCAAGTCCATGTCCTGGGCTCCATTTATTGCTCCTGCTAGATTGTATATACACACACCGCCGCTGCCACCACCCTATTCACAGGATGTTAGTTTTGCTCACATTCCATTAAAATCAAATACAAGCAAGTTCAGTTGTCGCAGCACTGTCTAACGTGGAGGAGTGGGTTGTGGCTGAAGAGAAGCTTGGCGTGGCATTTCAGAAACTGCATGAAGAATGTGAAGTTTGGAAAGGGCACCAAGCTCCTGAACTCAGCAGTAGGGGTGGCTAACTCCTCTGGGGTACATACGTAGGATTGGCTTGGGGAGAGCCAAGAGGTGAACAGTAAGGATTCCAGAAAAGCCTGCTCCTGCAGCAGCATGCTCATCTGGGCTTAGTTCCAATCAGATAACAATGGTTGGGTATAGACAATGGGTGGATGTAGATGATGAAATTGGTTTATTTGATTTGAGTGTTCAATGACTATGGTGGGGGATATGAATCCAATTTGTCTTTGAAACTGACTGACAGGGTTCCAAACAGATGTTTTGGAGTTCTAGGGGTGCTGCTATGGCTTTACGATTTTTGCCAACGTGAATCTTGTCCTATGGACAGGATCATTTTCGTGGCCATAAATTGCTATGGTTCTTATTATTACAAAGACATAGGTCTCCAAGTGCTATCTCTTTCAAAAGGAAGCTGATCCTGTAGATCTCTTTGAATTTTCCTCTGCTCACAGAAGACACCTATCAAATTAGAAGAAATTGGTGTTTTTTTTAACATTTATCTTTCATCTTCAGTTCTGTAATAAAATATAGACATACAGGTAACAGCAAATTGCTGAAAGGACCTGTATTCAAGCAAAGATAGCATTACAAGCTAAAAATGATAACCGGCTGTTCCCTAAAGGCAAACATTAATTTAATCTATGAATTGCACTCAGTGTTAATTTGATTTGGTGAGCATCCTAAATATAAGTTCATCACCGGAGACATTTTCACGTTAAATTGTACAATAGGTTTCAAGTATTTCTTTTGAAATAATATTTTGTGGAACACCAGCATAATATAAAGATTTGTCACAAATTAGAGTTAATATGAATAAATATCTAATCCGGGGGTTTAAAAATATTAAAGGCAGCTAGAACTAGGGCAGGGCCAAAAGGGGGCTTTTTTAACGAACATTTTCAGCATCTCCAAAAAGTGCCCCCTTTGAGCAATTTTTCAGAATTGCATTGAAAGGTGGAGAAATGTGTTCACCCATGCACAATGAAGAGGTTTGGTAATCTGCTTTGCTGAGATCACCGATGTGATAAATGCAGCCAGCAGTGCACCGCACCCTTAATTGGCTCCATTTGTCTAAAGCAGCATTACATAATCTCATTCACTATCTGATACCCAGTTGGCTGGAATCATCCCTGTGATTATATGGGAAGAAAATGAAGTCATTTGAAAGGGAAAATGTTTGTCAAGGCAATCACAGAGAGGAGAGAGAATGGCCACATAACAATGACCCATAACACAAGAGCAGGGATGGAGGACCTCTGGCCCATAGACTGGATGAGGCCCCTGGGGTTCCCCATCTGGCCTGTAAGTGTTTTCTGTGTGTGTTTTTACTATTATCTCAGATCACAGATAGGAGGATTTTTAAGGCCAATTAAGCTTTAAATGCCCTGCCAAAAATCCAGGTGTTGTAAAGATTTTGTGCTGCACATTTTGCAACAGGAAAGCTGTTGCACAGAATTTATGTGTGCATTTTGCAGGCAGGCGAGCTACTGCACCAAACTGAGGAGTACATTTTGCAGGCAGGCAACCTTAATTGACAAGACATGCAGTCCTTCCACTCTCTGGAAGAGATTGGGTGGGGGGGCATACAGGGGGCTGCATCCTCTAGTGGTTCTGCTGGTAGCAGGACACCATTGGATACAACCTTATGGCTACAACTCCCATCAGGTTCAGTCATCATGGCCAGTGATTGGAATTATATGAGTTACAGTCCAGAATGTCTGGAGGCGCTAGGTTGCCTACCCCAATGTAGTGTTATGACTTTTCCAAATAAAGTAGGATTGCCTTCATAACTGGAGTTGGATTCCACTTCAAACATCGTTTCCAAACTCACTGAGGGCAATCCTTGTTAGTGCAAATGCCATTTTAATATTTTCAATGGATTTTTTAGTTCATAAATTAAAAAGCAGGGGGGAAACCCAATGTATTTTTCTCTTTTATGGTTTGCTTCCTTTTTTAAACACTGGCATGTTTTTTCTCTTGCCAATCTAAGCATCCCTACAGTCATCAAATTGGGAAATGCTTTTTTAGTGTGTATGTTTTTAAAGCTTTTTGCAATCTGTGTAAAATAATTTGGAGGCTGAATGCAGACTTGAGTTGAGAATGTATTTGAGATGCTATTTCAAATTGCTGTTCAGTGATTCAGTCCTGTTTGCTTCTGAGTAGACATGCAAAAGCATTGCCCTGCTTACTTCTGTGTAGGCTTTAAATGGTAAAACTCACATTTGGCCCTGCCCGCTCTACCTTTGGCCCCACCCACAAATGAAGTGTGGCCCCGAGACCTTCCCCAGTTTGCAATTTGGCTCTCAAGCTGAAAATGTTCCCTACCCCTGTTGTAGAGAAACATGTCTTACCATTCATGAACTATGTGCTGGTACACACAACCTGATCACTTCCACATGGCTCCTCCACCAGTGGGAGCAGCTAAACTAACCAGGAATTGAAAGTTTAGTGTTACATCCACACTGGGGCTCTTGGCTTGTCCCTCTCAAATAAGGCAGGAATTGTAAACCAAGAACAAATCCTGTTTTGCTGTTCCGGCTTTTGACATAGTTCTAAGCTTTCAGTTCTTGTCTAGTTTAACTGCTCCTACTGGTGGGAGGAGCCAAGTGGAAGCATTTGGGCTGCATGAACAGGCATACTGCTCACAAACGATAAACCAGGATTCTCTGGATATCATTGTGTGGATGCAGCAAACAGCAGTGAACAACTGCAAGCAGGCCTTTAAACCCCACTTTTGGGTCTCTACTTCCACTCCCAACTCAAACAGGCAAACATTCAACACAGCCTTGGTTAGAACTTCTCATTACAAACGAGGCAGTATGCTTACATAGCCGATTAGCATATAAAGCGAATATTGCAATGCCATAAGTCACTGTTTGAATTTACTACCTGAGAGAAACTTTAATTGATCTCTTTTAGCCTATAAAGATAAATTACTTATAGGGTAACTATATTATCTTGCTTTAACCTTTTTAAGCTTTCACTGTTTGAAAATTTCTTTTTGGAGATTTGAAGCTCCATCCAAAACAGTGATCTGCATGAGGAGGGCAGAATTGCTTTTGCATCTTTCTGCTCTTGTTGACGTTGGTTCTGATCAGATATGTTCCTGGATTATCACTTCATGGTTCACAGGATCTGGCATGCCTACCAGCATCCATGTCTTCCCCAATCAAGCAAAGGGCATAGGGAATCCTGGCTGCGTTGTCTCTTTCGAGAGAGCAGAAAATTTAGAGTGTGCAGCAGTTTCATCCCAGAGGTTTTCTTATAGATAAAGGTATTTCTTGCCTGGAAGGAAAGAAAGAAAAAAGCTCCCTCCTTCCCTAGCTCTTCAGAGCAATGGCCATGGCACAATGATACATGAATCTTAAAAGAACCAGTTATGGTTCTCCGATCCTGCTCCCCCACCCCTGATTCCTCCTGGCCTGGCTCATTCCCTCTACTTTTCCCTGCTACTTACGGGGAGGAGCAAAGAAGCCAGGACGGGTGCCCTCATGTTCCACTGTCTCAGGACAATCGCAAGACTGTGGGAAGAAACAGATTTTATTTATTATTTATCCCTGAGAAAACCTGTGCTCATCCCCCCTTGGCTCCGGGAGTTCTTGTGTATCATTTGGATGCACAGGGACTCAGCCGTGACCAGCCTGGATTTTCGGGCTGGTGTAGAAACGGCATAAGTTTGTACAACATCCTCAAAGGGAAGTTTTTACCAGCTAGCAGTATTGAAATATACTTAAGGGTGAAAAACTTAACAGCAAAGGACTTTTGCCAGAAGAATAGTCATTGGGACTTGCCTTTTCATAGTTCTTGCAACATTGCTTATAGGAAGATAAGTGAAGCTAAAAAAAAGAATACCTTTTTGAATCCAGCCAAGTTGCCTTTTCCAGTATCTAAGAAGAAGAATTTGCAGCACCACAAGCAGAAACATATCAGCGTTATCTCTTATAGGATATGCAGCAAGAGCATTTAACCAATGAACAAGGCATAGTCAGAAATCAGAAAACTGTCACTGGACATTTGTCTACAGGATGTAGCATGTGCAAGGTGTAGTTTGAGACACAAGAAAGATTTTCTCCTGCTTTTGTACTCCAGTGCTTTTGAGCACTAAAGTGTAGCCCTCAAGGCAACACTATCTAATCCTAAAAGTACAGAAGCCTTATTCTTGATTAAGTGTTCTCTCTCCCCATGGGCTTTCTATTACATAACTCCAGAGGAAATGTGTAAAATTGAAAGGCTAGTACACATTCACTAACAGAAGTTCATTTACTTACTTTTCCATCCATGGAGGCTCGTCTTGTGATTAATAACAGTTTTTAGGTTTTTACATAGGCCATTTCTACACTAGCCATTTATGCCAGGGTCAGCTCGAGGTCATCCCTGTGCATCCAAATGACGCTCAGCTAATCCCGGGGTCAACAAGGGACAACCTCTCAGTTGTCCCGGGATAACTGGGACTCCACTTACCCCGATTTTTCCTGTGGTCCCAGGACAAACTGAGGACCATGAGCAGTGTAGCACGAACACCCGGGTCCTCCCTCCTCCCTGCAAGTAGCAAGGCTCTTCAAACAGACATATTTATTTATTTATTACACTTATATACCGCTCCCATAGCCAGGGCTCTCTGGGCGGTTTACAGAAATTCTAAAATTGAGATAAAAACAAGTATACAAAATATAAAATTCTAAAACACAGAACATACAAAAAATAGGACTGTACAGGAGGGTGGCAGCATTTTCACCATCCCTGGAGATGGCTCTCAGTGTCTTGGGGCGCCAAGTTTTAAAGTTGGCTTTTTTTAAAAAAAGAACTTACCTTTGGCTAAGGATTGCGCCCATGCAATTGCGCAAATTTCTCCCTTCTTAAGAGCACACACGCTGCACCCAGAACATCCCTCTTGACTTCCAGAATGTTGCACTGGCGTGTGCATCCTGAAGGACGATCCCAGAAACTGGAAAGTCCGACATCCTCCCCCCCTCCACTGAACCCCCTCCAGCTTGTCTGCATCCTTGAAGAATAGTGCCAAAACTGGACACAATACTCAAGATGAGGCCTAACCAGTGCTGAATAGAGGGGAAAGTACCTCTCATGATTTAGAAGCTATACTTCTTTTAATGCAGCCCAAAACAGCATTTGCTTTTTTGCAGCCACTTCACACTGTTGCCCCATATTCAGCTTGTGATCTGTAAAAATTCCAAGTATACCCCATCTTGTAACTGTGCATTCAGTTTCTTTTTCCTAGGTGTTGAATAGTTCAATAAAGTTTTGAAACAGTTATTTTTCCAAACTGAGTAGTCTAACCTCCAAATATGCTCTGAATAAGAGCCCATTGGCAATGAAGAACATTGCAATGGTGGTTTAATGAACAGAACCAACATTTTTATAAAAATCATGCACATCTCCAAAGAGTTTTTTGGAATTGTAATTTTCTGTTTGTAAATTTATGCATGAACCAAAGAAAACCGGGAATGTCTTGTTGCTAATATGAGGCATCTCATTTCTTTCTCCCCACCCCCATTTTTTTTTCATGGCAGTACTACTCTCACAACATCTGATAATACAGAGATCAAGTAGTATGGTATGGTGGAGTTATCATACCAAAAGTTGTTCCCATTTGAAAAGGGGCAATTTTCATGCTTCAGTTTATTGCAGTATTCCTATATATTGAATATTATAACGATTGTTTGAGTCCACTCAGTGTGGCTTAAAAGGAGAGTGATAGAATCCAAATTGGAATATCCAGAAATTCCAGTATGTTCTTTATTTATTTATTTATTACAATTTTTATACCGCCCAATAGCCGAAGCTCTCTGGGTGGTTCACAAAAACTAAAACCATAATAAAACAACCAACAGGTTAAAAGCACAATTAAAAAAAGACAGCATTTTAATACAGGGAGCATTGGAGGTGACAAACCTTCACATTCTATTTGGTGTAATCGAAACAAGCCAAGAATGATACAAGACATAGAAGAAAGATAATCTGCAGTGTAAATGTGGCCTAAAAACTGTGCTTAAATAGTTGCACAACTCAGCCTTCCTGAGGCTTTCCAGTACTCCCTGGGATTAAAATACTGCATTTCTTCATTAGCTAAAATGAAAGCTTAGATAGTCTATCTTAACTGAGGCTAAAGCAATTAGATTTTGTGTTTCAGCCTTGAGTACAGTCATAGATCTTCTGTTCTGAAGCAAAAAGCCCTACCTCATTAGATGAAATAATTTGTATTTAATCATTTATATGCTGGCAATGGGGATGCATTTTTCAGCAGCAAAATTATTTCCTAACATTAAAACAAAAGGAGGGAAAAGTATAATTACTAGGGACTTGTGTAAAGTGGTAATCTAGAAATTTAAGAAATGAAAGCTAAAATTTCCATATTATTATTTCCAAATGGTGTTTTCGTTTATTAGCCTGTTGGTCTATCAGGTCATATTTTGGTTTCAGTTGTGGCTAGTACATGCTGTATAATGGCATTACTGCAATGTGGGGCATTTGGGATGGCCTGGTGAATTATCAGCTCCCCATTGCTTGGTGAGGCTAGCCTGCCCCTCTAGTAGAGCAGCTTAATGACAATTTCTGGCCAAACCGTGCACATTGTGATACAAGGGTGAAATTTGGTATGGTGCTATTTATTACCATGTAGATTAAAATTAGATATAGAAGCACAAAGTGCAAGATTGAAATGAGGGTGAGGTAGTGCATCTTGTTGACGTCTCAGACAAATGGGAAGGAATAAAACCTTTATATCTCAATGAGGGTTGCTCCTATGAAAAGATTGTTAATGAGTTTTTTGTAGCAAATCAAATCAAATCACTTTATTACAGCCCAAGACCAGCACAACATTAATCCAGCAACAACAACCATACAAAGTCGTACAGATCCTTAGTTCCCATCTCCCAGAGATTTAACAGTCCTCCGAGGTTAATAGGTTATGATGTGTCCTCATAGCCAAGTGGCAGAATTTAGCAACCTTATAAGTAACTGAGGGGTTTCTATCGGCAAGGAGAAACTTGGTATAAAATTCTTCAGTGTTACCTGGAAAATCCTGTAGTAGAGGATGGATTAAACCTGACCGGGCCTTTGAGTAGAATGATCAGTGTAAAAGCACTGTAGTAAAATCCTGTAGTAGAGGATGTCTCTATCTCACCTTAATCACATGGGCATAACCTTTGGGGGACTGGAATTCCTTGATATCTGCCTTCTGTGAACTTGGAAGGGAGAGCATTATAGCGAGCCCTAGTAAACACCCACCTGTATAAGGAAACTCAGATAGGGGCCATTTGTAGCAAATTTTATGCTCTTTAATTTTGTACTGAGACATCTTTACTGTAAGATTACAAATAATAGAGTTATTGCACGAAAACTGGAGTTTGGGCACCATTTTCCAAGATGGCGGTCATTACGATGATTTCCTGAGATCCCTCTATATCTAATTTTAAACGACATGGTCATAAATACCACCATATCAAATTTTACACTTGTATCACAACGTGCACGATTTTGAAGCTAAGCCGCTCTACTACTATCAGTAGTTCTTCTCCACTTATTGTCGTTGGTTTAGATTTCAGTAAATTTGAAATAGAACCCATGGGAATCTGATGGTTCCACCAATCTCTAGTTAAGAAATACCTTGTATTTTTCATTAGTACTATTACCAGTGGGGATCTTTAGCTCTGTAGTATCCTCAGCCTTTAACAGGTATGCTCCTGTTCAGCCACCTTGCAGAAGGAACCTTGTAATTCCATTCAGGCCTCCTGAGGGTGGGGAGCTTCTGAGGACAGGGGGAGAATGGAACACACACACACACCACTGTGCTATAAGCACTAAAGAGCTCAGGAATGGGGCCCACTGCTAGTTTCAACTTTGAGCACTTCATTGCTATATAGCGAGCAGGCTAATTACTTTTCTCTCCCTTCAACATTCTGTTGGTCTTATAATCTCATGTGCTATTCTTGGACCATTAAAAATATTAATTTACCAACCAATACAAACCTATATGTTTGCCAAGTATGCTGAAACTCTTACTTTATATTTGGGTGGTCCCATTCATTTCCACACTGATAGGCTCTGGGCCATTCTGTTTAGTACTAGAGAGAACAAATCGTCATTTCAACAAAATATTCACCCTGAAAGTTGGCATAGGCCTGAAAAAAGAAAAGAAAAAGGAAATATTGCAATGTATGTTATCTTCAGGTTCCAGGCCAGTCTGGAACAGGAGCCCCAAACTTATTGTTGTTTAGAGAATTGGAAAGAGAATCCCCCTTAGATATTACAAGGAAGGGAGATTTTTAACCTAATAGCATAATCCTCTCCCTCCGGAATACTTACTATAAGATGTTCAAGGGTTCAATCCTTTCTCTCTCCTTTCCCTCTTTTCTTTCTTACACGACACTCTGACGTTTCCCAGCATGGCACTTCTTAATGTTCTTATGTTCCTCTCCAAATGATGAGATGAGTTCCTCTTGATTTTTGTCTTCAACATTCTCAGGTCTTGAAAGCTCATAAGTTCTTGAAGCTTGCAGGACTGTTTTGGTAACTGGAAAAAAAAACGTTTATTTTTATTGACAAACTACTTCTTCTATCTAGAAAGTCTTCCAACTATGTAAAAACCACTATGTTATTTTGGAGTGGCCTCATTTTGCTTCCAAAGTGGCAGGCACTTAACCCACCTAATTGTCTATTAGAATGATTATTAAATATATATTTTACGTGGCATCAACAAGATACATTTTTGAGGCAGCTTACCATTATACAATAATGAACAATTAAAATGTGTTTTTACTGATTGGTTGTGGCATGCACCATTGTAACAGCTTATTATTCATCATTTACCACACTGAAGTACCTGTTCGTGACAACATGGTGAATGGGTTTATTTATCTAAGAGAGTTTAATGTTCTGCCCAGCAGATTTACATTAAAAATTCTGTTTATATCCCCAGAGCAAGACTTGGCTCTAATTTGAACAAAACATACAGAGTAACGATAAAGTAAGATGTCTCTGAACATCCCACGGCTGACAGCAACATCGTTCTGTCTGGCAGTAAATGTAAAGTATAGAAGCATTTGGGGTGTACCTTTGTGTACTGAATGCTGGTGTGTGTGTGTTTATCACATGGTCCCCATTCGGACAGGAGTGTCCATATACAGAAAATGGCTAATACACAGATTGTGTTCTTCTATGCTGTTAGAGCCCAGAAGTAATTGCTAATTTTTATAATTTTTTATAAAGTGATGCTTGGGATGGCTGCTAATGTAAATATAGAGTGTTCAATAGAAGTTGGCTTCATAACTGCAATTAGAAAGTTTGCTGAGATAGATGTTATTAGTATATAAGTTCTGTTAAATCTTAACAGGGCCATTAACGTAATGAAAGCAAGAAAAGAGTGGCTGGGCCCATAACTTCTTAATGAACAATTCTTTTTCCTTGTTAAAAAGAACTCAGAAAAATAAAAGAATGAACAAAAAGGAGACGAAATAACATTTATCATCCGGTTTAGTTCCTAATGAAGAAAACCAGTACTTAAAACCATGACATTGTAGATTAGAGAAAATATCTTGTTATGTTGTACAACAGCCCTGTACAAATGTGGAGTAATTTAGTATAACACGATCATAATCACTGTATTATTTATTGTTAGCTTTTAAACTGTGAACATTTAGTAAAAGAGGGAAAAAAACAGCCCAATAAAAAGTAGTGTAAATGAGAAAGGGTGAAACCTGGTGCATTATTTAAATCAATAGGATCTGAGAAGTGTATGTGCAGGATTATATACCATATCAAGGTTCCATCTAATGACATCAGTTTGCATGAACAGATAATGACCATTCTGCCATGCCCAGCAAAGCCTGGGTGTGGGGAGGTAATTACGGGCAGGGTAAGGGGAGAGACGTGCCCAATTTCTGTTGGGCAACTGCGGGTGGTGCCACTGGAATGGGAGGGGTTAAGGAGTGTTTCTTAAATAGGCACTTACCCCTCCCAGCATTTAACAGGCATTGTTGCGGTGACAGGTAATTTCCTGAGGGCTCCCAGTGTTGAGCCTTGTGGTCAGGCTGGGAGATAAGGATTACCTCAGAGGCCAACCTTTCCCACCCCATCTTGAGCCCAGTGGCCTGGGTCTGGGGGTGACAAGGGAAGGTCTCCCTACCTCACAAGGGGAATGGCCAGTGGAAAGGCGAATGAGGCAGCGCCAACCCACTGCCCAAGAATGCTCACCAGTACTCAGAAAGGTCTGTAAACAGGCCATGCTGGATGCCCGATAGGATTTACCCCCTTTGCAGATCTTTAATAAAATGTGGCCCTGTTTAAACCCAAAGTTCTGTGTGTCGTCTCTTCATTTCTTGCATCTGTCTCGCAATGTTTAGACAGTGCTAGGTGTGACTACCACCAAAACCAATAACCCCACATCTCCTACCCCACTCTGTCCCAGTAATATCTAGTAGCATAAAACACATGATTTGGCATCATTGCATGCAATCAGCAAAGTACTGCATGCAATCAGACAAATCAAAGTACTGTCTATGCAACAAGGTCTTTTTGATTCCAGGTAAAAAGCGATCAGAGAGGAGGCTAGATAGGCTTCCCTAGGAAGAGAGCACTAGAGTTTGAGCACAGCCACTGAGAAAGCTCTCTTTCAAGTACATGCCAAATTTATTTATTTAATTATTTATTACAGATTATTATTTATTTATTTAATAAATAAATTTATTAAATTTAATTTTAATTAAATTTTAATTTATTTATTATTTATTTAATTATTTATTACAGAGAGCTTCACAGCCAAAGCTCTCTGGGCGGTTTACAAAAGTTAAAACAGTGAACATTAAAAACAAATATACAAAAATTTAAAAGCATAAAGACAGCAATATCATATTAGATGCAAGATAACAGAATACATGTTTTTCTCCCAAGAATTTAGCACTCACCAGAACTATAGCTGTAGTCCTTATGCTGAGGGATCTGAATAGTGAAGGCTAACAAATCTGGAGCAAGGAGAGACTTTGGCTTTCTAACTTCTCCAAATGTGCCTCTGATCTTGGCAGGATTCAGAAAAAGGCCTCTCCCAAAGACCTTAATATTCTTCCAGCAGGAGAATGTCTCCTCCTCCCCACCACCACTAAGTGGTAGCAGCATTCTAGATGAAGCTAGAGGTCCCTCTCCAAATAATGACATAAGTTACTCTTATTTCTGTGCCCTAAACATTTTGCAAGTCCTGAAAGCTCACAGGTTCTGGAAGCATGCAGGACCATTTGGTGATTTTAAAAAGAAAACTTTATTTTAATTGACAAACATACATACTTCTGCACCAACTGCAGAGTCCACCAACTGTGTAGAAACTGTTTAGGCCTTTAGGACATAACCAGCTTTTTAAATTCTATCCAGAAAGAAACTGGAAGCCAGACTAGTTGTAACAGGTGAAGCTGATAACCAACTCCAGTTAAAAGTCAGGCAACAGCAGCAGTCTGAACTATGTGAACATACCAAATACTTTTCAAAGGCAGATCCACTAGAATGAAGTACAGTAATCCATTGAGATACAACTTAGGCATGTGTTACCATGGCCGGATCTGACATTTCAAGGAAGGGCACAGTTGGCTTATCAGCCTCGGCTGAGCAAAAGCACTCCTGACTAAGGCTGTCACATGAGCACCCAGGCTTTTGTTAGATATTGTGTAATGATAGAGGTTACTTGGGTGGGGGTTGGGTAGGAGAACACATTGGTCTATTGTTTTCATCGCCTGCATTCTCCATAGTGTCTACTTCTCACCGAGTGGTGAAGACTTGCTTCCCCACAACTTGTTACAAAATGGCTGTTCCACAGTTTTTAGATATGTGTATTCCCAGGAAATAGTTGTAGGTTCTGGTCCAATTTATGTTTCAGTAAACCACTTGCACTTTATTCTGGCTTATGAAGGGAGGCATCAGGCTGAGTTAAAATGTCTAGGGGAGAAGATACCTTTGTTTGGATTGGTCAAGTTGATTGACATAGGTGAGTGGCAGTTCCATAAGGAACATGATTGATCAGGAAATCTTAAAAAGTCAGTAAGAAGTCAGTGAGAGACTGTTAGGGTCAGTTAGAGTCAGTTGGTGATGGGGTACTGGAGTTAAGGATTGTTAGATGAAGGAGCAGTACTCAAAGCTGGGAAAAGAGAAGGTCATTCTGCAAGAACTCTTCTGGAGGGAGACCTGGATTCTGGTGCTGGTGGCTGTGGAAGGTGGCCATGCTGTCTGAGGTTTTGATGAAATGACCAGCAGGCAGCAGAGCCCAGTATCAGGAGGATTCAATCAAAAGTCTGACCAGAGGGGATTTCAGGAAAGTCACTGAAACAGTGGGCAAGTTCACATGCCACACTAAGCCACCCTGAAAATAAGGCATGCTTGAAACGCCTGAGATATGATTGGCACTCTGCTGCTTTGCGACTCTTGCTGGGCCTCCACATTTGGCATTAAGAGTGAGATAACCTGAAGCATTTCCTTGACACATACCAATAAAAGGTATTACACTTTTCTTCTTCTTCTTTTGGCACAATGTAGTGAATTTGGGGGGGAAGATATTAGTATTGTCTCCTAATGCAGGGTTTTCCATGGCTTAAGAATATGAAAGAAAAGTCCAAGTAAATCAAAGTTATATTCCTGTGAGCAGAAATCTAACATATTGCTAAAGAATAATAATGGAGCAGAAACCATTTTTAAGTGTCAGCTAATCTAATTTGCGATAGTAAGCAAGTTGAAAGTTGAATCCTTAGAAATTTAGTAGAAGATGATAAATGACTGAATGCATTGGGCAGATGATAGAATCAGGTCACACAAACCTCACAGCATCACTGATGTCTGGGATAGAAAAATACAACCTGAAAGGTTGTACAGTACCATAAATAATGTGGCATGGCTGTTTCACACCTAGCACAGCTTATCTAGTATACAGACTTTGCTGAGCCATTTGTTTATATTACTCAGAATATCAGCAAAATAACATAACTATATTGCCATTTTGTGCAGGCACACACATAGTGCATAATGCAGTCAGAAAAAAAATCCATTTCAGTATGCATACTGTTGCCTTTCTAATAACATTTTCATTAGATTGTCCTCAATTGCTCTATATGAAAAGAAGCAGAAAATTGATAGCACATTTCCTCTTAATCTTTCTCTTCTTCCTTTAAACATCATGAGATATAGCCAACCCAAGAGCAGGTTTTTAGGAGGCGCAGAGGGTTACAGCAGGCAGGGGGAGGTGGGGGAACCTTGTTTTCTGAACATAAGCTCTATTTCTTTCACAGAAGGAAAGTTAGGATCCAAGCCTATTTGTTTTACTCATATGAAAAGTTCCGCAAAACATAATTAGTCAAGTTTTTTTTTGTTAATCAAGTGAAAACGCTACCAAAAAAATATTTTGACATATCACATAGGCATCTGTTTTGCCAGCACATTCTGAAACACTTCCATATATATGATTCTCCATGTCTGTAACCTTTGCTGCCTGTTGCTTATATTCTGTATGAGAAATAAGAGTGACATCCAATGTCACATGTGCAGACATCTGGGCAGGATCTACACTATTGCTTATAACAGTTTATAATGGTTATGACAACTGTTCAGGCCCAAGACACATTACATATACAGTTTTCATACTGTTTTAAAAGTGTTATATCCTGCTTGGTGTAGATAGCCCCCTGCTTGCACAAAAGGACTTTCCTTCTCCCTGCACCCCCAATCTACTCCAAAGGGTCTCTCAACTCTCCAGACCACATTTTTGGGGGGTACACAGCAAGCTGCAAGAAGTGGGGAAATCTCAATGGTGACTGTTCTATTGGCAGAGAGAGACAGCTTACATTGAACTGCACTTGTCATTTCAATGTCCAATCTCTCCGTTTGGAGAGATTTTATTTATTTCTTTATTCATTTCATATAGTTTTATGCTGCTCCTCAGTCAAAAAGGCTCTCAGAGCGGCTTGCATTGATTAAACAAGACAGCCCCTGTCTGCAGATTGTCTAAACCGGCTTGGCTTTCTGGAATAGCTGCTGGTGGTAACAGTTGAGGGAGAAGGAAGGAGCCTTGCAGCAGGGCTCTTCCAGTTCTATGACTGAGACTTCAGGGCACGAAGAAAAAAATAATGTTAGAGAAGTTGATCAGATGAGGGATCCTGACTCACAATAAAGATTTGGATAATTTTGTGATTGCTTAAAGGTGCTTGCCACAGTGTGGTCCACTCATGCCATAATTTGGAATGCAAACACAAGGAAAAAGGGGGGTCACTGTTGTTGGGTAAAGATGAAGGACCTATATTGTGTAGATACAGTCTCCTAATAATTTGGAATGTGGCATGAATAGCTACTCCACAGTTATTGTCTTCTATGGACATGAAGATGAATCCATTGTTACCTTTATTACACATGAATCGAACATCCCTGCCAAGCTAGTAAAGCTCTCCTTGGAGGACATCATAACCTACAGCCAGAAGTCTATTTTAGTGATGGGGAAACTGCTGCCCTCCAGACGTTCTTAATTGCAACTCCCACTGTCCTTGTCCATTGTTTATGCTGTCTGGGGCTGATGGAGATTATAGCCCAACACTCATCTGGGAAACTATCAAAATAGCCACTTTGGGAGGGGGGTGGATAACTTTATCTTATGTCTTTCTCAAAACAGCCCTCCAACAAACTATTTGCTGTTGTAACTGAGTTTAGAATCCTTCACCAAGGGTTTTAAATGGCCATGGCCACTCCCAACCCCTGACTTTAAGTAAGACCTCTGGTGCAGCAAAAGTGGCTATTAACAAAACTGCTGGTGTTAACTGAGCCTGCTAGGAGTTAGAGTTGGTTCTGAGTGCCAGTACCAGGCAACAGGGCGGAGAAGGCAACCTGTCACTGTATTCTGTGACCTGTTGCACTTTGTAGGATGGTGATGCTAGATGATTTATCCGCAATGATGGAAGTTGTCTTGTTTCCAGCAGCACAGAGGGAATTATGCAACTCCCGTCTGAGAATGCAGTGTTGGGCTTCTGCACTGTTGTGGGAATAAGAGTGAACTGCAGATGCCGTTTAGCTGGAAAACTATTAAACAATTTCTGATGCACATATAAAAATAATACCATTCATTCTGTTTCCCAGACAACTTGAGCCCTGCTGTCACATCATGTCTGTCATTGGATGGTAGCACTAAAAACAAAAAATACATTATGTAATAATTTGGTGGTGGAAGAGAAGCCTTTATGAAGAGCCATCATGTGGCTTTTTGCAGAAAAATATAGATACTGCTCCAAGGACACTCTTGGGGGAGAAAACCCCCAAGAAATGCAATTAGACATAGCCTGCATATAACTGCAGTGGCATAGCTCTTTCATACTATCTCACTAAGTTTAATTGAAGCTCCCAAGTATAGTGAGGGAATGCATTAATGAATGCTAAGACTGTAAAAAGCAGTACATCCCTTACTCATGACAGTACACTCCAGTTTAAAGATAAACATTTAATTGTTGCCAAAAGCGGTGTGACAGAAATGCCATTTTTTTTCTTCAGGTGTAACAAAGTAGAAGGAATCTAATGATTTGTTTAATGGGTGGTTATTTCAATAGCTCTCTCATTCTAGCCTTACAGATTTTTCTCGTCAACTTTCTGTTTGATTGTTTGTTTTGGTAAGCAGATCATTTAATACTTCATGCCACTTCCGGCTGCCTACTGTGGCTCAGCCTTCTCCCTGAAAACTGTGATTCTAGCATGGTTCTTTCTTTGAGATATTCTGAAGCACATTATGTTTTCTCCTTCAGAATTTATTTCAAAGGGGGGGGGGTGTTTACATACATACATACATAAAAGAAAAGGTTTTTTGTGAGGGGAGGAAATGCACCGAGCTACACTGTTTTAGGTAACTTAGATGTCTTGTGATGGAAGCAACTAGCAATGAATAAGCCTCTTTGTATGTCAATGTTTGATTCAGCTTTTGCATATTCACTATCTACTTTCTTCTTAGTGTTTTGCATTTTATCGTGACTAATTTATAAGTGAATCAATGTCAAAGGGAAATCTTTATGGGTAACCTAAGCAAATTTTGCTAAGAAGCAGTTATTCTTTCAAGAACAAAGTTTGGTTCATCTTTAAGCAGCATCTTACCTTTCCTTTGCTTAAATTTCTGTACTAAGGAAAACTTGAAATGCACTTTCGCCTTTTCTTTCACAGTTTGTCTGGGCACCTGATTAGGTATATGTTCCAAACTTAATAAGCATCTCATCGCAGAGTTGGGAATTATTTTCCATTTTAGCCTTAGGTTTCTTTTGGGCAATCTGTAAACCAGTGACTTCATTGCAAAATTTATCATACCACTGAATACCTAGTATGTGTACCAGAACTCTTGCGTTGCAGTTATTTTGTTCTGTTTTGTCAATTGTTTTCCATGTTGCTTTTAGCCCATCAGTAGTATAAGAATGTATGAGAAATTGCTTTCGGTTCATTTATGACCAGAATTTACCCCATTTTTGAACGTGTGTGCAAGCTATAGTGCAGAAATGTAGCAATTGAAGCTCATAGATTCCTGAGCTTGTGATAGTGTTCAGGCTCCCCCCTCCCCCCAAAAATCTGTATGTTACAAAAATATGCATTAAAAAGTATGCACTTTTTAGAAAATGCACACAAACATGCTTTAATCAATGGGAGAATATTGTGTAGCATTGAATGCGCATCCAACTCTGTGCCCAAGTACTTTGCAATTTTCACGTGGAAATAAACCTCGCAATCTGCTATGGATCTGAGTCAGACCGAGCTTCAATGTGGAACTCAGGGAATCTCAATGAATCATAGAATCACAGAATAGTAGAGTTGGAAGGGTCCTACAAGGCCATCAAGTCCAACCCCCTGCTCACTGCAGGAAATAAATTTAGTCATGGATTTTCTACATTAGCAGGAAGTTGACCTAGAATTCTTCTGAGGCCTCTTCAGATTCTATATCTGAAGATTCTATATCTATGTAGATATAGAATCTATGATTCTATATCTACATAGATATGGTGAAGATCATTTCTCTTGATGTGCTGTCATGCTTTGGTGTGATCTGTCTATAATGTGCAAAGCAGAAGAAGCTATTAAGGTTGTCTCTTCTTGTGTTCATTATAGACACATCATACCTATGTAGATATAGAATCATAGAGTTGAAGAGGCCTCAGACGAAATCTAGGTGAACTTCCTGCTAATGCAGAAAACCCATGACTAAATTATTGTTGGCAATCCAGCCTCTGCTTAAAAACCTCTAATGAAGGAGAGTCCATCTCCTTCCTTCACTGTCAAGCTGAGATGAGGATTTGCTTTTTCTGTTTTTGTTTGAGGGTGGGAATGATTGTGATATTCCTCCAGTGAGGGAGGAAGCAGCAGCCAGGCACCTCTCCATCTTCCCTGGGTCCAGCTCCAGCTGAGAGCCCCCTCCCTCCTGCTGCCAACTGTCAACTGTAACTGCTGAACTTTGCAACTAAGATTGTAGTGCCTGAATTTTCTTTCCTTTCCCCCCTCCTCCTCCCTCCCAATCCCTTTTCCTTTTGTGTCATGTCTTTTAGATTGTAAGCCTGTGGGCAGGGACTGTTAAAAAATACTTTTGTAAGCCGCCGTGAGAGCCTTTTTTGGCTGAATGGCAGCATAAAAATGCTTAAATAAAGAAAGAAAGAAAGAAATAATATTCTTCCCATATTTATAGAGGAGAGTAGTCATACAGATTCATTAGCAAACTAGACATTGAAAGATTTCAGTTCTTGTTTGGCATTTGTCAAGCCACAGAATTTTCACTTACCTAGGAATAACGTGGATTTTTATTTGGCCTCATAGGGGCATTGTGGACACTTTCCAACACGTTATCTGTTTTATTGATATTAACTGGCCACCTATTTTTGTATTGAATTGTATCCAACAGTGTCATGTTTGTTTATTTATTTATTACATTTATATACCACCCCACAGCTGAAGCTCTCTGGGTGGTTTACAACAGTTAAAAATAGTAACATTAAAAGGTATACAAGATTTAAAAAACCATCAGAAACATAAAAACAGTATACTGATGGAATTGCTTCTGTCAGTGGAACCAGGAGAGGACATTTCCCTTTCCTACATGCAACCCTCTGTCCTCCTTCAAAATCTGCTCCATGGTGCTGGGATACCCTCCAGAGCAGATTTTTGGGCAATGCAGTGGGCTGCAGGGAAAAGTCCTTTTTGCTCTAGCACACTATTGAATTTAACCTTTGTGCTTGTGGTGTGAAGCCTCTGGAATGGTTGTGAGTTGAATTGTTCAAACCAACTTGGCCCTTCAGTGTGAAACATCCCAGGAAATAAGACTGTGTCAGAATCTTCACAGAGGAGACTGGGAAGTGAAGCAAGGTGGGGCTCTGAAGAAACTTCAAAGCATTCAAGGTGAGGATGAGCTCCATGCTACAGGGGATAGAGACAGGAGTCTGGCCAAATGACTGGTTTACTAGGAGGCAAATTAGTGGGCTAGAACATGAGGAAGCCATGGATGGTGGAGAGATGGGAAGAGCCACAAAAAATAGGAGTAAGGAAAAAAACCTCACGGTGACCCTAGGAACAAGAGAGGCTCTGCACTATTAGCATAAAGGGTCTAGACAGGCAAGGGTGGGGACTATGAACTAAGAGGAATACAGTTCCTAGCCATACAGTTTAGACCAGGTCAAGGGGAATTTTTGCCTATTGTAGCTTCCAAAATCTCTGCAGCATTGTGATCGAATTTCTGAAGAGGACACAACAAGGGCCAATCTGCTGGGGAGGGAGACCACAATTTTAATTTCACGTGCCAATTGAATGAACCAGTCAATTCCTTGGCTGCAGGCTTCTAGTTTACATATCATTATGCAACCAGAGTTGCTGGAAATGAGCATTCCAAATGCCTCTCCTCCCATGCAACACACACACACATTATTAAAATAAATAAGCAGGATTACAATTTACTTGGATGGCTTAAGAAATTGTTAGCCTTTGGAGTCAGGCAGTATGTGATTTTTCTTCTTCCTTTTGAGCACACAATAAATGAAATTACTTTCTCACTTTAGATCCACTCCTACTTTATCTCACCATTTCCTTGTGTCTTGTATCTAATATCTAAGACCACTGTATTCATTTTCCATTCATTTATTTTATAACAAAACCTTGAGTAATGAGATTCCTAGCTGAATCTAGACCTAAAGGGACAGAAGTTGATGTTGACTTGTTGGCATAGACTCTTTTCAGCGCAGCTATAACTAATGAACAGCAGCAGAATAAAGAACCCATATTAGCCATACCACTCAGAGTAATTACTCTGTGCCTAAAATTATTTTCAGCCTGACCTGTTGTGCAGTGGAGTTCTTTTTATAAACTTCAGAAACAAAATTTAAGAGTGGGAGAAAAAGTGAGCTGTTGAAATAACTTCTATCCATCTGAAAAATAATTACAAAACATTTCCCCAGCATATAATAGAATACATGTATGATATATATTTTCTGTCTAACCAAGGTGGCCTTCCCAAAGAGTTCTTTAGCTATATTTTCTTTTGTCTTTCTTCCAGTAAGGACCAACATTTTATACACAGTTATTTTAGTTAAAGGAGAAAGGATTTGTGTATTCTATGTATCTGGCCATTTGCTATTTGAGTGCAATGCACAGAATTTTGTAATGAAGGCATATTTTAAGGTTCAAAGAACTGAAGACAAAGGACATCATTATTTGATTTCCTGAAACTTAAAAGCAACTTAATCCTTTTCCTCCATTTTCCTGATCTAAATTCTCCCACAAAGTTGCTATTAGTGTCCCTGCGCCTGTACCGTAGCAGAAAAAACAAGAGTTTACGTGTGGTGTGTGTGACTTAGTCTTGCATCATTCAACATATCATCACATCCCCTCCTTTCCTTCATTGCTACGCATTATAATATAATATAATAGGGGTTAAAATTTGTGATTTCCTGATGAAGAGCCTATATGTTAATCTTAGAATTCTGTTTACTAATGGATGGAGGAACAGTTGACATTGCAACAGTTGACCTCTTCTTTTGGCAAATATAAAATATGTTCAAAGGTTAAGACAGATACCTCTGTTGATGTCTGTCGAATACCAATAGTGTGCTTGATAATAAAAAAAAAAAAAGGAAAAGGAGATTAGGATAATAAACAAGATTGGGGAAAAAACACCAAGCAGAGTGCCACAGGTGCAATGCTTATTTTGTGTCAGAATAAAGGGCTGTGCAGACATATCACTTGTAGTATCACCCACTCCTTTCTGCATTTTATTGTTTTAGCACTGTATGCTTTGCTTCAACAAATGTAATGAGCATTGCTGCATGCTGTGGAATAAGAAGAAAAAAGAAAGATAAACTTACAGGATTTTCACCACAAAATCACAAATTCAGTACTTGATTGTAGTGTTTTTGTCTGAAGCAGTAATAACATAATACAGATTTTGTGTGCACTAGCTTCAGAGGTGATTTTAGATATGTCTTAGAATGGAAAAGCTGCTATTTACTGATATGCTATTTGTATCCTGCACTTCTAGGTGGCTTACATGGGCTTACATGGGATTTAACTGCTTTTTTAATACTGAAATATCACTGTGGTAGTTTAGACTGACAAACAGTAACAAACTCAAGGTCACCAGGTTGAGTGGGGAGTTGAACCAGGTCTTTCCAGTTCAAATTCAAGACTGTTCATTACATCCAACTAGTCTGCAGTTTCATCATTAAAAGTAGAATAGCATTAATATAACCCTGAATATTGCTTAGTTGAAAGTTTTACAATGGTGCAGAGGAAAAGCACCTTACCTATGATATGGTGTACCATGGCAACCAAAGGATAAGGGCTACTAGAGAGTATTCCGTGATGGTGTAGAGTGTGATCCAAGGTCAACGTCCCTCCTCAGTCGCTATGCAACAAAAGCAGCCAGGTAATATTTGTTACTCAATAAACAAAAAACCTACAGTTTACAAAACAACGTTAAGGATGTACAGTTTTCAACCAAGCATGATTTTGTTCTGACTTTATACTGTTAGTTTTACCCTACCCAGTGCCTGTTTACCCTACCCTGTGCCTGTTTGCTTTCTCTTCCCCTCCTTATTGTTTTATTATGGTTTTATTAGAATGTAAGCCTATGCGGCAGGGTCTTGCTATTTACTGTTTTACTCTGTACAGCACCATGTACATTGATGGTGCTATATAAATAAATAAATAAATAAATAAATAAATAAATAAATAATAAGCACCAAAAAGTGGGGAAATTGGGAGTTAAGGCTCGCCAGCCTTAACGCCACATCCTCCCTAAGGAGGCAGAAAGTACCAGTGAAATTCTCATTCTGCCAAAGCAGATAAACCATGAGGACAGGATGGAGAATAGGATATGCAGAGGTGACTGTGGGGTTGTGGAAAACTGATGACGAACAACTTAGAGCCACCTACTTCTTTTTTTGTTTAGACCAGCCCTTTCCCAACCTGGTGCCCTTCTCCGGTGGCGGCAGACCCGGGCTTTTACTGAGCGCCCGGGCCCGCCTATTTATTTATTTATTTATTTATTTATTACATTTCTATACCGCCCAATAGCCGGAGCTCTCTGGGCGGTTCACAAAAATTAAAACCATTCAAAGTATAAAACAACAGTATAAAACCATAATATAAAATACAATATAAAAGCTCAACCAGATAAAAACAGCAGCAATGCAAAATTACAAATTTAAAACCATGTTATTTAAAATTTATAGATTGTTAAAATGTTGGGAGAATAAAAAGGTCTTCACCTGGCGTCTAAAAGCATATAATGTAGGTGCCAAGCGAACCTCCTTAGGGAGCTCATTCCACAGCCGGGGTGCCACAGCAGAGAAGGCCCTCCTCCTGGTAGCCACCTGCCTCACTTCCTTTGGCAGGGGCTCACAGAGAAGAACCCCTGAAGATGACCTTAGGGTCCGGGCAGGTACATATGGGAGGAGGCGTTCCTTCAGATGACCTGGCCCCAAGCCGTTTAGGGCTTTAAATGTTAATACCAGCACTTTGAATCGGGCCCGGACCTGGACTGGCAGCCAATGAAGCTGGAAAAGGACTGGCATAATGTGGTCTCGTCGGCCAGTCCCTGTTAGTAAGCGTGCTGCCCTGTTTTGCACCAGTTGAAGTTTCCGGACCGTTTTCAAAGGCAGCCCCACGTATAACGCATTGCAGTAATCCAAACGAGAGGTTACCAGAGCATGGATAACTGTAGCTAAGCTATCTCTGTCCAGATAAGGGTGCAGCTGGTATATCAACCTGAGCTGATAAAAGGTGAAGGTAAGCCAGAGAAGGTAAGCCCCCCGTCCCTCGTGGGCCCACCACCGCACGAACTGTGGCGGCGGCGGCTCCAGGCAAGTCCACCCCCCCCACTTGATTTACCTTCTCCGGCAGCGGCGGGCCCGGGCTTGAACTGAGCGCCCGGGCCCCACTGGAAGCAAGGCCGCACCAGCAGCCTTGCTTGCAGTTGGAGCTGAGGGCTCAATTGAAACCCGGGCCCGCTGCCGGCGGAGAGGTAAGTCCCCTCCCCCGTCCCTCCTGGGCCCGCCGCTGCCGCCACACAAACTGTGGCGGCGGTGGCAGCTCCAGGCAAGCCCCCCCCCACTCTTCACTTACCTTCTCCGGCGGCGGTGGGCCCGGGCAAGCCCCCCCCCACTTACCTCATCTCTCGGGGATGAGCGCAGGCCACGCTCTCCCTCCTTCTCCCCCCTCCCTTTGGGGAATCTGACGCACACGCGTTAGCTTATCAGATTCCCCATAGGGAAACATAGGGATTTTAAAATATGAATTAAAAAATGATGGAATGGTTTTTTGAAAAAAGAAAGGCCATTCCATCAATGGGGGAGGATAGGGCAACGCAATCCTACTAATGGATTGCATGGGAAGGCTCCCAATTCGGAGCTATTCGTGCGCAAAAAAATGGTCGCCAACCCGGAAGCATTTCTGTGCCAGTTTGGAACAGAGATGCTTCCCCCCTTTTGTCATTTAAAGTAACATCCTGCCCTCAATATTTCACCAATCTTCTTGAAACATGCAGGGTATGTAAAACCAGCATTTCTTTCTGGCAGTACTCCGTTTCAGAAAGATTGGTGAAATATTTTTCATTTTGGGATGCTAGAATGACCCCGCCCCCCAATAACTCCTTTTAACATGGTGGAATGCTTTTTTTACTGAGCATCCTTAACACAGGGAACACTGCTGTGTTCCCTGTAATTTAAAACATTTTTATCCTGCCTTTCTGCATAATGACGGGCCTTCAAGGCAGGATATATAATAAAACACCTTATGTCTTAGATTTCTTAATTACTTTAAAAAAAAAAGTGGTGACTGCTGTAGCTGGAAGAATCAGAGTGAAATTATGCAAAATAGGCAAATACTTATAAATTTGTTTAATTTTAAGAGCTGGCGCAATGAAGTCCCCTGTTTGAATCTCGCCTTTGCCATTAACTCACTCTCAGTGCAATCCTATCTCCTATTGTCTGCTGGAGGACGTTAGGATATGGTGGAGCTTTACTGGCAGGGATGGACTCTACCACTATGGAAGCCTCTGCTACACCTGTGGAGAGCTCTGCCAGGGCTAGCATAGCTGATTTCCCCCTTTTGTTGGTTTCTGTAGGGATGGTGGTAGGGAATTTAAAGGGGAAAGGTCTGATGGGTCAAAAAGCCCAACAAACCCTGCATGTGCACCCTCACATACACACACTCACAATCTTCCTTGGCAGGCATGAGCCAGCAGGGCTTCAGATACAACAGAATATGGGCTGCTCTGTTCCTCCCCAACGTCACTTAGGATTGGTCGACCAACCATTAACTGTCATTAACTCTAGTATGGACTGCCATTCAGACTGCTTCAAACACACTACCACAGCTGAAGTCTCAATCTGCAGCTTCTAAGAATCTTGGCTTTGTTTATTATTTAGGATTACAGATGAAGAACATGTACTTATTTTCCCAGATGTTTGCACATCAATTATGGCTCAGCTGTGTGTGTGTGGGGGGGGTTTCTAGTTTTTTTGTATTGTATTGTTTTTCATATATTTTTATGGTATTTATTTTTGATTGTATTATTGTGCTGATTATGGATTATATTGATTATGATTTTCTTCTGTTAATAATAATCTATGGATTTCTCTAAGTCTAAATCACTTCAAGACTGTTTCTTGTGGTGGGAAGCAACACATAAATTTAATAAATAATAAGTTTTGTAATGAGATGTTGATATTGCTATTGAAATGCTTATTAATTATAGTTGAATGTTTACCTTGTATATTATGAGATTCCCTGAAAACAATTTATTTTGTGTAAAGATGACATATAAATTAAATCTAATCTGGTGTATTCCGTGATGTCATCACTACATGCTAGTCATAATGACAAACAAAGGACATAACAAAGGACCTTAAAAAAAATCTAGCCAAAACATGGCTTCCGCCACTCGCCAACTCCCACTGACACCATTAAAAAGTATGTGGCTTTTTATTTTTCATAATTTTATTATATGCAACAGTAATTCTGATTTCTGGCCATTACTATGAACTGAATACAAATAAATATCATCTGTATTCATTTTATTATTAATGATTATTTAAGCATTTCTTCTAGAGAAAAAATTGTGTCGATATCATACAGTTGATCCTAATGGCTGTTGTAACATGTAAATGGTACAACTCCTATTTGGAAACTACCTTCAAGTGTTATTTGTAACATGTGAATGAATCATCACCAGATTGGTTTGACATAAATGAAACTGAAAATCATGTAGAGTTAGGACCATGGACAAGAAATTAAAGCTACGTATCTTAAATGTGACTGAGATAATTTTATTTCCAAGTCATTTATCAAACTTTTGTTTGCTTTTTGACTATAGGGATGACTTGTCAAGCCCGAACATCCTACACAGAAGATGAAGTTCTCTGGGGTCATCGTTTCTTCCCTGTTATTTCCTTAGAGGAAGGATTCTTCAAAGTAGACTATTCCCAGTTCCATGCAACATTTGAAGTTCCTACTACACCTTACAGTGTGAAAGAACAGGAAGAAATGCTTCTTATGTCCTCCCCTTTAATAGCACCAGCTGTAAGTAACAGTAAAGAAAGGAATAATTCTGTAGAATGTCTAGATGGTTTAGATGACATTGGTACAAAAATACCATCAAAACTGCAGAAAATGACTGGAAGGGAAGACTTTCCTAAAAAACTATTGAGAATGAGTTCTACCACTTCGGAAAAGGCCTACAGCATGGGGGACCTACCTATGAAACTTCAGCGAATAAGTTCTGTCCCTGGCAACTCAGAAGAGAAACTGGTATCTAAAACCACAAAGATGTTGTCAGATCCTATGAGCCAGTCTATGGCAGACTTGCCACCAAAACTTCAAAGATTATCAGGAGGAGGAGGAGGTAGAATGGATGGAAACCTCCCCCCCAAACTGAGGAAAATGAATTCTGATCGATTTACATAACATGAACAAACCTTTCAGGTATTATTTCAAGTTTGAATTGCTATTCAATCCATTTTGGGCAGGAAAGCAGACACATTGAAAATACTATTTGATGACCAATTTTCCTTAGAACTACATGCACTCTGGGACAATGTTCTTCCCCAAAATGGAGGACTATGTTGAATTCTACTATAAAAGATCTGAAGTTCAGCTTAAGGCCATATGAAAGCTAATAAGCTAATATTAATCGGCATGTAGTATCACCAAAAGCATGCAATAATAGTGTGCAAATTTTGCATATAGTTTTATGGCATGGTTCTTACTATATTTATACTGTATATTCTGGGGAAAAATGTAAATGGGGTGTTATTCTTCTATATTTCTTAAGCGTTAAGTAGTAGATAAAACTTAAAAGAGGCAGGTTATAGATTAATTTATAATCGGCTCAATTCAGCCAAAGCTAAACATTTTAGGTATGAGCCATTTGCCCATTATATTCTCTCTGCAAGAAAGGAAGTCTTCTGCTGCCGCGTCCCCCTTCTACCCAACAGCAGGTCTCCTGCAAGTGAAGAAATGTGCGGGAGGATTGGGTGCACACAAATGAACAATGGGATCAGCCCTTTTGTTAAAATTTAAGCAAGTGCTTAAATATTTTCCATTCCGATCAATGGAACTTTAAAATGTTTCGCACTGGCTAAATCATGGCCTATTTTTTTCTGATGTAAATTGTGATGTTTTTCTTCAGATAGTTATACTGCATGTTTTCTTTGTTAAAAATAAGGCTATACATATTAAGAATTCTGAACACCAAAACTTTTAGCCTTAAGCTCCTTACTTTATTCTTTGCTTTTACATTTCCCTCCCACCATTTTTTGTTTTTGTTTGTTTATTGTTAAAGAGACCCCGTATCTTTGCTTTATTGAAAAACACACTAATGTTTAGGAGTGGGCAAAATGATATGCCAAGGAGAGTTTCCATTTTAGACACAAGGCATAAAATCCAAAGAAAGTAATTGTGATAGACTCTTGTTTCATATTCATTAAAATAAGTATGTAGTAAAGTTCAAAAGGGAAATACCTTCTTGATTTATTATGCTGACTGCTTCACTATGGTATGCATTCTTCATATACTAAGTAGATTGATTTTTCCATATCTTGTTCTTCAGATCCTTCCTTATACAGAATATGCTAGAATAAAGTTGATTTCAGACAACTGAGAGCCTCCCAGTAGCTGCTTAAACATTTACTGTGTAGCATCTGGAATCCCTTGGGAAATGTTTGTCCCATAAAGACATTGGCCTGGTTCAGACAACACGCTAAACCCTGTTGCTTAACCACAAAATGGTTAAGGGAATGCATGCATTCCATTAACCATTTTGTGGTTAAGCAGCAGGGTTTAGCGTGTTGTCTGAACCAGGCCATAGTTATTATGATTGTGCCTTGCACTAACACCATTCATAGCTTCTTGCAAATCCAGTGCCACAGAATAAGTATTTCAGTGGCCGTTACAAGTTCCCAGTCATTTTAATTTACCTTGAGGTTTCTTTCATGATGACTACTTCTTTGTTTGGATTTGCAGTTTTGTTAGTTTAAGACACTTTCTTACATTACAAACAACCTTTTTTGGCAATAATTGGCAGAGTGGATATGCCTAGGTCCTTCTCACTTATCTGAAATGAAGGCAAATAAAGTCAAATGGTGACTATGGGCATGTCTACACCAGGGGAGGGGAGGGGAGGGGGAGGATCTCGCAAGATGCTGATCGCGAGATCCTCCCCCTCAGTCCACATGGGCTGCGTGATGTCCCAGGCATCACACCCATCGCGGCGGCCCTTTTTTCCAGCGAAAATTAAATGGAAAAAAAAGGCCCGAACCTGCTCCACTCCCCACCCCCGATGGGCATGGAGCACCTGAAGAGCTCCATGCCCCATGCCCCTTTCCTGGCTCCTCGCGTTTACTCACGAGGAGCCGGGATGAAACTGGGACGGCCGCCCACACCTCTCACGGTCTAGGGATGGTCCCGAGACTACGGGAAAAAACGGGCTAAAAGCCGTCCCAGTTATCCCGGGGAAATGGGGGGATCTTCCCTCCTTACCCCCGGGATCCCCTGTGCATCATGTGGATGCAGGGGGATGATCCCAAAACAATCCCCAGGATAAGGCATGGTGTACACATGCCCCAAGTGTCAAAACTGCATCACCAGAAAGACCGCAGCTTTCATGCCCTTTCTATAATGACCATGGACTTCTACCAGCTGGTGCACAAAAAGGGGAAAAAGCAGCTTTGTAGCCCAATCCTGTACTCACGTAGTCTGCTAGTGAAATAGGTAAAATCAGGAGTAAGGGCCCCAAAACTATTCCCCTCATACTCAAAACAGCCACTGATCTGATGCACTGTTCTTGCTTCTGCATGCCAGTGTAGCAACCAAAATGATGCTAACAGATTGGAAAAGGAAAGTGGTAACAAGTTTGCACATGAATTCTCTTACAATAAATAGCTAACTGAGTCGAGGTTCCTGGCAAGGGGGGAAACAGTATAGCAAACGTCATTTTAGGTTTGCTGTTTAATTCCACCTAGTATTTGGAAATCCCCCAAAGGAAAATTACCTTGATGAGCACTCAAAGGTTTACGAGAAGTCCCGACACACTCTGCCATGATCTGTTGGGCTCCCCAGAATTTCTATAAAACTCAAATCATAAGGATCGGGACTGCAGTAGAGGAGGGGAGAGGTTTAGAAAGGCTGATGTCATCAATTCCTAGTTAGGAGCAATTTAGCTGTAAAAACACGAGCCGCTTGTTTTTTGCAATGTTAGCCAAGGCAGACTTACAGCACTGGGCTATTAGTTTTTCCAGATAGCAGGAATCTTGCATGCTCAATTGTTTTGTCAAATTCATATCATTATAAACTGATATTGCTTTTATAAATCACCTGTAAGTCATATAATACAAGAGCAACACCCTGCGCTGTTACAAGAGCCACAGTCCTAATAATGGGATTACTAATTTGAGTAATAAGAGCAGCTCATAAAAACATAGCCTATAATAATTCCGTTTACAGTGTGCTGCACACATAAGACATCAGGGATCAAGGTGAATCATGCCAGCGGTGCCTGTAGGACAAGAAATATGTGTAATATAAACCCCAGATGGTTTAATTATAGAAATTGTACTACATGTGACATGGGAAGGTAAATAAATGGAGTTCTCTGATCTTGGGTAAACCATACTCCCAATAAGATGATCAATTAAGAACTGAGCTTGTAAAGCAAGGGACATCTGTGAAGCCCCAAGGCAAAAAAAAAAATGCTGTTAACCTAAAAAAAAACCTTTAGCCAGGATCCAAGGAAATAACCAACATCATCCCAAGGGCTTCTGTACACCCAGAAGAGCTTTTGATGTTTGATTAGTTTTCCCCCTTTCATCAGCAGATGCCCAGGCCATATAAGAATCTGCTTTTGAAAAAATAATAATAATAATAATAATAATAATAATAATAATAATAATAATAATAATAATAATAATCCCTCAATGTGCCATAATACAAGATGGGGGACTGCTGTTAAGAGAAAGAACTTTAAAGTTCTGTACAAATTAAAAATACAGCAAACATACGTATTCCAATGTTTGAATCCCACACAAGTGGTTTTGCTTTTGCACTCTAAGGCAATTATAAGAAATATCGCCATGCCACATCCAATATTTTTGCACTTTGTTTTGTCAACAACATTTATATTTTGTAAAAAAAAAACAACCTATTGAATTAGGAAAATAGATTTGATTTTTTTTTACAGGTAAGTTCTGTCGAGAGTCCCACCCCCCTAAATTTGTTTGTGTGAGCCTGGGTCTGAAAATAGTTGAAAACAATTTCTCACATCCTAGATACAAGGTTTAGTTCTGATTATCTTTGTTCTAGTTTTCTTCCAAAAAGAGCACACACACACACACACACACACACGTGTGTGTGTGTAGGTGTTATATACACACACATTACAAATTGAAGGATGATTCCACACATAAATGTGCATCACTTGATTTCTAATCACTTGGGGAGTTGCATCTAACTTGTGAACTGGCCCCAAAGAAACATTTTGGCTTGGTTCTACAAATGATACATGGAACAGGGCTTTCCAGCCTCCCTCCTTTCTGCTGCAGCCCCAAAAGCTGCTCCAGGGTGGAGGGGGCTCTCTGGAACAGATGTGACACAGAGAGTTTCAATGGGAAGCGGGAATTGGCATGAATTGGGACTACTAATTGCAATTGTTCTAGTGGACCTAAGCTATTGTGTCGGAGGTGCTGTGAGGTGATATGACGGATATATGGTTGCTCTGAGGTGTCTGTTTTGCACATGCCAATTTCTGGATTTTGCCATCATCGGATGGTCGATATGCCTATGTTAACTCACTTTGAGTGATAACAAAATAATTATCAGCAGCAATGGCATTTTGATGCTTATTTCTAAAATCTTGATCACCATTCCTTCAGTAAAAAATCTTTGCGCAGTATATAACGGTTATTCAGTGGAACATACAAAACAGGGTTTATTAAAATCAGTGCAAAATCTAGCCAATTTTTGGACTGTGCATGAAACAATTTGTATTTAATTATTTGAAAATGGGGATGGGGAGAGGTTTCAGGAGGACAACAGAAAATTACAGTGCAGTCTCCAACATGTTTACTTGGAAGTTAGGCCTTAGCTAGACCTACCTTTATCCCGGGGCGAACCCCGGGATTGTCCCTGTGCATCCAGATGACACACAGAGAATCCCGGGGTCAGGGAAGGATCATCCCACCCTGGCCCTGGGATACAGCCCTACACTTTGGGCCTGCTTTTTCTGCGGTCCTGGGCCGCGGAAGGTATGGCCCGTTGCCACGGCTTGAGCCGGCTCAGCGTGATTACTCGCGCGGAGCTGGGAGCCACGCACGGGGCACAGCACTCCTCAGGAGCGCTGCGCCCATCAGGGGAGGGTGGGGGGAGCGGGGAAATAAGTTTATTTTTTTTAAAAAAAGCATTACCTTTGCACACAAGTGTTCATGCGCTCCATCTTCTTTTTAAAAAATGGCAGGTGCAGCGCCTCTCTTCCGGAGGTCGCCCCACCTTACATGTAAATGAGGGCGAGATCTCGCGTTAATTACAACGCGAGATCACCCCTCCACCATCCAGGATTATCTGGTAGGTCTAGCTAAGGCCTAAGTCCCACTGATTTCACTCGGTCCTACTCCTAAGTAAGTGTGCATAGGATGTGCTGCTGGGATCTTTTCATTCTAAGGACATATATTTATCTAAATATAATATCCATCAATATCTCAAAGGGCTCTGTACCATTTAAAATGAATGAGTGGCCATAGCTCTGTATATATCAATGACAAGAGTAGTGTTGTCAACTATTATAAGCAACGAAAAGCAGATTGTTCTACATTGCTAGAGGAACCAAGTGAACCCCAGATGGAACAGGGAACTGTTGTGATTATCATATTGTATTTGTATGGCCTTTGCATTTTCTTCCAAATTTGTTTACTAGCTTAAAATGTGTGTCCTGAAATGCATGCTTCAGCTCACATTGTCAATACATTGCGTTCTTTGTCTGTAATTCCCTGCCAAAGCACCACCCGCACACAAAATGCAGAAGATGACTAGTGACCAGAATTTTACTATGTAACAAGATAAATGCAACGAACTTATGTATGGTTTCCCCACACCCAATTGTTACAAGTCTCATCAAAAATGTATTTGATTTCTGTGCCATATTCACACTTTAACCCACCTTGTAATGTCTTTTAGAGAACACTGTCTCTCTGCTTAAGTGTAGAGGCTGGACATTTTGTGATATGTGCTGTCTCATTCCTCTCAAATGTTAACTTTATCCACATTTCATAACGGAATCGTTGTGTATTCAACTGTAGAACCATGTATTAGGATTCACGTTTGCGTAGGAATAATAGGAGTTTGTGCGGATGCATAATATCTCATGGAGATTAAAAAAAGTTAACTTTGATTTGTTCAAAGGACCTGAATTATTAAGATAAAATACATTTTCCTTCTGTCTGTCAGAATCAAGGTTGTTCAACCAACCTTGTAGCAGAATTGCACTGTGTTGTTTATTTAGATTAAAATATTGGTTGCTTTTCATCAATTCATCAGAGAGATTATAATCTGGCACTTTCTTTTTTGAGCAACTGTTTTTTATTTTCCATTTTGTAGTTTTGTTTTTCTTAATTAGCCTAGGAGCCATTTCAATTGCATTATTTGCATTTTTTGCCCAGCCCTGCTGCTTATGCTACTAAATCGGTTCTGTTTGACTGCACAGCAGGTCTGTGTTTTTGACTGCTGAATTTATGCTTGAATTATATTGTAAATTGTACATATTCAAATTAGAATCAATTAATTGCATTTTCTGGCATGAAATCTATAACTGTATAAATGTACAAGTATATTTGGATAATATAAAATTAACAAACTCTTGTACTCATTAATACTGCAAGCTCAGTTTTATCTAAAGCTATATTAAACTTTAAAAAAATGGATTTAAATGTCAGTGTTTGTCTAGTTTGTGTGTGTGGGTGTTTAAAAGCAAAATCTATTCAGCTTGTTTTAACTTTGTGTAGAGACTGCAGAAATAGCGCTGGAGTTTGGTATATGAAATATACCAAAGTCTCTTTCATAATAAGCAAGAAGGGTTTACTTCCAGGTAACCATATTTACTAACAGGGTGCAAGGCTGAGCTTACCATCAAAGATTCATGTGCTTACCATGTCTGTATTCCTTGTGGTACTTTCCTTAATTGTATTCCTTATGTCCATGTGACCGAAAATGCCACTTACCACACTTTGGCATTTTCATATGATATTATCTGTGATTCCCCTCCCATGCCTGCATGAACAGTCATTTGTTTGTAGAAGAAAAGTGCAGTCCTGTCCATGGAACTGAAGAGGGTTCTCTCTTCCTGCCATAAAGAATGAACATACGAGTTTGTGTTTCTGTTAGAGTTGTGTGCAAATGGCCTCTCAAAATTCAGTACTCTCAAAATTCAGTACGCAGAGAAATTGGGGGTACCATTTCACCGAATTTCTCCAGGGGAAGGAAATGTTCTCCAAATAGATTCTCACATATAGGAATTGGCAGGGGTTGTCATATAGCTTCTTTATTTTTCGGTAGGTTTTGGGGTTTGTTTGTTTTGCACTGCTGCCATAAATGGCAACAGAAGGAACTGTGCTGGCAGTTTTTTGCATCCTCCACAATGCAGATGTGAAGGGGGTAGTGTGGTGTCCAGCTCTAAGAAAGAGATGGAGCTAGCACTATGCCAAAATCTGTTCTCCAATTTCCTTAATGTTTTCTTCCCCCATGAAAGAGGCTTACATTTTTCTGCCTCAGTCTATGGGCATTAATAATTTGAATTTCTTTTGGTAGTGTTTTTAAGCCTACCAAAGTAGTCTCTGTGTATGTGTTTTCTTTCTATTCCACACATCTCTTCATTGCTCAGCAGCTTCTCAGACTGCCTACATTTTATGATCTGGAAAAACAACAACCGTATGGGATTATGTCTTCCCCTGGACTTTAATTGAAGTGTGAGAAGCCAAGGAGGCTATAAGCTTCCAGAGAAATGATAGTAAAATAAAGAACAAGACACTCGCACAAATTCAGCCACTTCATAAGTAAGGTAACCACAGGAACCCTGAACCAAACCCAAGAGAATTTCTTCAAAATATTTTCCTTTGATTTTTTTTCTGAAAGCAATTTCTTTTCTACCAAATGGAATGAGAATGGTAGACAAAAAAATGAGGAAGAAATTTTGGGCACAACACTACTTTCTTATGTTGCAGTCAAAACGTATCAACAGTAACCAGGTTTCCTTTTTATGTCTGATTGCCTTAAGTATTTCTGATGTTTAGGAAGAGTATTTCACAAGCACAATGCAAAGGAAATTACTTTAAATTGTCGTGAAAGACCGGATCCTCAACATATTAATTTGTAGCACAGGTTGAGTAACTTTCAAAAATTATTGTCAAAAATTCTAATTGTAAGTAGGATCTCATACATTTCAGTGAAGGGAAATAATCCCTGCATTCAAAGGAACATCTATAATCAAGATTGCTCAGAGAATAAATGACTGGATTGCCATCTAGACTGAACTAACCTCTGGTCACCTTCAAGATACTTACATGTATTGTAAACTATGATTACAATATAGCAACTGCCAAGTGTTTATAGAACCACCCATGGTTACTCTTCCCTGTCCTTCTGACAGTAAGTAGGCACTAAAACCTTCTCCTGCCTTCTCCCGTACAATCCGCCCCACACACTCAGGTCCTCTGGAAAGAATCTACTTCAGTCAGCCAAAATTAGGCTGACAGGTATTACCCAGAGGACCTTCTCTTCTGCTGCTCCCAGAACGTGGAATGGCCTGTCAGAGGAGACTTGTCAACAGTCTATCAGCTTTTAAGAAAGCTATTAAGATTGATCTCTTCCAGCAGGCCTATCCAGTGTAATTTTAGGATGGTTTTAAAATGATTTTAGGATGTTTTAACAATGTATATTATGTTTTAACTCAGTTTTATGTATTTTATATTTACTGTTGTTCCCCACCTCAATCAAAATGGAGAGGCGGGTAAGAAATAAATTATTATTATTAAAACCTAGTTTTCTTATTTATTTATTTATTTATTTACATTTATATACCATCCCATAGCCGAAGCTCTCTGGGCGGTTCACAAAAATCTTGCTTATATTTCACTCCACATTCCTGTCTTTGCAAATTGCTTCTCACATCACAGCTTTTGTTTAGGTTTTGTAAACAGAACAAAGTATATAGAGAAGTGAGCAGTTGTTGTTTTCCCTGGTAGAGGTACTTAGATTTATTCATAAAGAATGTGAACTTGTTGCTTATTCTATGTGAACAGTATAAATGTTATACAGTCTCTCTTGCCATGGCTAGACCAGGCCTACATCCCGGGATCGTCCCGGGATCATCCCTGTACATCCACACAGGGGATCCCGGAAGCAGGCAGGAATGATAATCCTTAGGTCTAGCTAAGGCCTCTGTGTACTGATCTATACTGAGCATTTCCCTAATTTTCACCTTTTGTTGTTGCACATGTCCTGTCCACTTGAAAAACAGGTGACTAAACTCATAGAAAAGGGAAATGCTAAAGATTTCTATTCACATTCCATAAATGTTTTCAGAGCACACATCTCAAAATGCACGCGCTTATTCATCATCTACACAAATTAAATTAAATACGTTGTATAAACATCTTCAAGTCTTTTGAAAAGATGAGTCCCGTGCTAAGGACCAGCATGGAGCTGAATTTGAATCAATGTCCTCTATACCAGTAAGGACAGCTATAAATATGGGAAAGGAAATAATGTTTGTAACAAGCTTTGACTTTAATAAGTATAATGGATAGTGGCTGAGCAGATGTTTTGCTCAAGCAAAGAGATACGATTTTGCATTTGGATCATCTAGCCAACCTCCTGTGAGGCAAGAGCTTCTGCCGACCAAAGCTTACCACTCCTTGACTTCCCCATGACCTACCCTATACCAGAGTGTGCCAGAGCTTACATGTGCCACAGAAGGTGTATCTCCAGAGCAACTAGCTTGACGCAATCAGCGCTGGATGGCCTGTGAGAAAAATCGCTAGGTAAAAGGGCTTGCAGTGATAGGGGATGCTGCCTTTTGTGGCTAGGAGCAGACACTGGAGGACATTGCAGCAAACACAGTACAAGTGCACCATTGCTGAGAGGAAGATCACCCCTGATGATGTCCACAGTCATTTGCATGAGAGCAGCCTCCCTTCAGCAACCATGTGGCACCCCCTCTCTCCACTGCTACCTCCCTGCAACAAAAGCTAATAGCACAAAGGGCACTCTGCCTCCATGTTGTGGCCACCAGTGGTTGCACCCCTTGTTACTACACACAACGTATCAGGGCAAGACGGAGTCCCAGATTAGGCTTCAGGGCTGATAAGCTACTCTGGGTTGGATCCAATTGGGCTCTTCCAATAGCGGAAACCCTCTTCCACTCCCAGAAGGGCTGTTTCTGACTTAGCAGATGAATGCTGCATAAGTAAAGTGACACCAAATCCAGAGGAGTTCTTCCATGCAAGCTCTTGTGTAAGACTTCGGAAAAGCTAATTCTCAAGACTTCTGAATACACCACAACATGCATTTTCCTTCTTATTTATATTTCCTTATGATGTAATGCAACCCCTGAACTTTGTGGCATTGCACAGTGGGAATTCCTCCAGTAGCTCTTATGCAATTTTTCATGGAACAGCATTGGTGTATTTTCTACTTGCATTCACAGTTCTTTTCATCCAAGTCATTGTCTCAATAAAATTCTGTACAAATTCAGTATAAATACCTTAACAGTCAGCTGATTGACAAGATATTGCTTGGTGTGTGTGCATGTGTGTGTGTGTTTGCAGGAGGGAGTTTAAAGATTTTATTTGTTTTCCAAAACAAGATTAAACAAACTAACAGAAAGAAAGAAGAAGAAAAAAGACAAGATATTACTTGTTAAGATGCTGAGACATCTGGATTGCTCTGTTTCAAGCCTCTGTACTACTTCTCCCAAGTTGTTGTGGCTTCAGCTGCTGCCAACTTTAACTCGTCAGATTTTAAATCTAGTACAGCATTTAGAGTGACGTCACTTCAAGACTGGCTATTTTTCAAAAGATTAACCTAAATGTAATTGAGAAATTGTGGACATCAAAATCCATGTTTCCTGCTCTGATAAACACAATAATTATTAGGTCTGTGTGGCCAGTGCAACGTTCTAAAAATATTTTATTGATGATTTTAAATGCTGATTGAAAATGTCTTTTCTTCTGCAGGTGCTCTCTCAAAACACACACTTTATGCATGTACATTGCAAACATTAACTCAAAGCAATGAAGGAATATAGAAATGGAAGCCATAAATAACTGAGGAGGTGGGGGTGGGAAATGGATTATATAGCTGGTTTCAAAAGAAATGGACACTACAGCACAGCAAGGAGAAGCTGTCATTTCAAACGGAACAAAACACGTTTGGCACACACAAAAATCCACCGAATTTAATTGCATCTATTTCCTGAATAGCCTGACTGCAAAGTTTTGACTTTGCTCGAGTTCTACTGGTGGGATAAAGAGACAAACAGCAGAGTTTTATCCCTAGCATTTGTTGTTGTGAATAAGTGATTAATGGCCGGTTGACTTCTTTCCGTCACTCTCAGAGATAATGATTGTAATGTGTCAGCGGATGTTCAGTGGCAATGCAGACAAGATTCCAGCACCAATGGCTGGTGAAGAATCTGGAACTACTTACTTTCAAAAGGCAGAGGAAAAATTATTTGCATGAAACTGATAAAATATGTAACCACGTAGTGACATTCTTATTTACTGTAGCAGTCCAAACAACCGGGGGGTGGGGGGAGAGAGGAATACCTGAGTTAATAGAATGAGCATTTGGGGTTTGACGATTTTACTTTCAAAGAATTGTGTCCCCTATCTACAAACGAGATATGATGTGCGCTCATGTGCTGGCCAATAAAAGAGGGGATTAGATCCAGAATCTGCCTTCAGTGAGAGAAAGGGCTATGCTTGCATAAGTTTCCTCTGACCTATTTTTGTGGATCCCTCTCCCCACACAGCATAGCTCATGTTATTCAGCAGGTCCCTGTGTAGCATTTTCAGGGAACTGGAGGGACGAAGGGGGTGGGGAAATTCATTTACACCAGTGCAGTTGGTGCAGTGTATATCTGGATGCAACCCAGCAATGGTAACATGAATGGAGAAACCTCCCAGGTATGAAGAAACCCCTTAATTTTTCTAAAAACAAAGGTACACTGGTCTTTGCTGTGTGAAACAATGGGGGAACACCTAGGCATGGAAGAAAACATTGGTTTTTCACATGTGTGCACATGTACACACACAGCCCTGGCTCATTGGGGGTCAACTCTGCCAACAGCCAAAGTTAATGCAGCCTTCATGCTCAAGTCAAGAAGTGTCTGGCTTGAGTTGAGGGAAGCTGCGGGTCTCCCCAATGGACCCAAGTTCAAGTAAAGCTGCCAAAGCCTCACTGCTCAAGCCGGGAGCTTTCGGGCTCCAATAGGCATGACACTGGTGACTGCCTGCAGACCTGGCTCCATAGGTCTTACGTTCCAGATGGGAACACTGGTGTTTTGCTTCTTTGAATACATAAATTTGTTTCTCCTCTTTGGATGCTGTAATGGATATCCACTTTTGTGCCAGCAACATATGGCTTAACTTTGCATCCTGAAGAGGGTGGTTTTTGTGTGTGTTTTTGGATAGGAATATAATTTAAACTTTAATTGCTGGTTGTATCAAGAAACCAACTCTCCTGGGAATCTGATAATAAATGTGGAAAAGATTTTATTTATTTCAGTAGAGGCATTCTGATGATTATTTTTTAAAAAAAGCAAAAAGGCAGACTGTGATATAGCAGCTTGGCTGTTTCATTTAGGAGATTATGCACATATCTTTGGAGTAATGTTTCAAGTGCTGTTTCATAGCAATCATCCAGTACTTGGAAGGGCTGTAAACAGATTAACAAAACCAGCATTGCACTCAAAATTAGAGTTGTCAGAAGTGGATCAGCATTTTGTCATTTTAATGTCTCGTGAAGTGAAAAAGTGTGGGGAGCGTATATCAGATCTATGGCCAGGATCCAAAGAACTGCACAGTTAATTTCTCATGGCCCATGGTGCTTAGGTTTGTGTTGCTTGAAAAGCACAACATACACACACACACACACACAAACTGTGCAGTGTCTGATGGTCTTTGAGGTAGTCATCAGCAATTGCAGTGCGGTGATAAAGAAAAGAGAGGCGTTCCTTATCTTATCTTTTGGTGCTGGGCAGTGGTATGAGAAATCATCATGGAGGGATTGCAGCAACCAGCACCCGTGATGGAGTGAATCTGTGCCACTATTGATGTCAGCGACCTGCACCCATGTCAGTGCAACCCTCCACTTAGCAAGCATGCACTTCCATCACGTTGGCTGCATTTCCCTGTACTTCTACCGCTGCCAACTGACACAGAAAGGTAAAGGCAAACATGTCTTTACCTTTGATGGTAAAGATTTATATAGCACCATCATGTACATTGATGGTGCTATATAAATAAAAAAAAAATATTTAAATTTTATTGCTTTTCCACATTAATTAAACATACAACATTACAATAAAGAAAACATCAAAACAACTATTACATACTACATACATGTTGAATAAATGTTGAGTACATATGTATTGAATAGATATTAACTATAAAATATTATACCATAACATAATCATTCTTGACATAATAGTGCTCCCCCCACCTCGGGATCTATTCCTGATTCCAAAATCTTATCGTTTCTTCTGCTGGCGGTTTCCCACTTCCCTTAATAAAAACAAATATTAGGAACTGTTTCCAGATTCCTTCAAACTCATTTATTTTAGTTATACCTTTTCTCCACTTAATATTACGTCAGTTTATCATTAATAGCTATATCCCAAACTTCTTTATACCATTCTTCAATAGAGTATTCCCCTTGAATCTTCCAGTTCCTAGCTACCATCAATCGTGCTGCAGTCAGCAAACTCGATATCAACTCTTTAGTTTCTTTTCCACATTTTATATCTTCAAATAGTGACAGCAATGCAATCTTTGGTGTTTGTTCTATTTTCATTCCCACTATTTCTTCAATTTCAAAAAACACCATCTTCCATAATCTTTGTACATATTTGCATTCCCACCACATATGTAAATACGTTCCTATTTCCCCACAACCTCTCCAACAATTTGCTGAGTATTGCTCATTTATCTTATTCAATCTAATCGGGGTTAGGTACCACCTCCACAAAATTTTAAAATAATTCTCCTTTATTCTCACTGACATACTTCTCGACACTCTCTGTTTCCTATATAAATAAATAATAATAATGTCGCTCTTGCCTCTGTCACCATGCCAAACCCAACAGCAGGTTGGGTCTTGCATGACTTAGGGATGTCAGAGAAATCCACAGTAGATTTAACTGAGTTCAGACTTCTATGAATCCAACCTGCGCACTCTATAGCAGACCGGCTTTTTTTTTTTTTTTAATTGAATGGATTCTGTGGACTTGCAAATCAGATTTCTTTTGGGGGGGGGGAAGGACTTTTGCAAACACGCACATTAGTGCTAATGGAACAATTTTCTCGTACAGCCCTAAAATAACCCCAATTCCATCAATGAGTGGACAATGGAATGAAAGATGCCTGATAATCCACAAGATGCCAATGAAACAGATTTAACAAATCTGTACATCTGTAGGATGAGGGACCATGGCCAGTTCCTTTTTGTTCAGGAGAGTATATAGTTGGGAGACTGGTGGCACTCTAGCTATTGCTACCACCTGAACATCCAGGATCACTGTTGGATTCAGATACATGCCGAAGCAGCAAACCTGAACCTTGTGGAGAAATGAGAACCATTGAGAATGGGATATATCTAGTCTCAAATTTTCTGCTCCCACCCACCCCCATCCACACCATCTTGTTTGGATTACGTTTCAGCTTATTTGCCCTCATCCAGTCAATCACTGATTCCAGACACTAGTTCAGGACCTTATCTGCTGCCACCTCAAAATGCGATGGAAAGGAGAAATATCGCTCCATTATGTGTATCACCACTGTAGTAATGAGACCATTCCTCAAATTTCTGGATGACCTCATCCAGCAGTTTCGTGTTAAATAACATGGGAGACAAGGTGGTCACATTTCATATGTTCCCCAAATAATTCTTATTTCTTCGAATGGGAATAGCAAATAGACCGTTGCTCTAATTTGTCTGAGAAATGTAAGTTTATTCTTCATAATGTTTCCCGAAGCTGATCTGGCCTGCACCATCTGAGAGTGAGTGACTGCAAATGATTAAAAACAGGGGTGAGGCAAGCGACAAATGTGTGTGCTTTGTTGAGGCTTAACTTGAACCCCAGCATTTAAAATGTATTCCCTTTGAATGCCTCAGTTTGATGTGGGTAGCAAGGAGTTTTCCTAATCCTCAAAGGATTTGTGTGAATAATAAGCTATTTTTCATTGCCCTCAGGGCTGTAATGAGGGTGGTAGGCCTCATCATGTTACATTCTGCACTGATAGGGAATGATTTCACATTCCTTGTAGTTCAACTCTAGACCCGAAATATCTGAAGACTGAAATATTGCTTTTATTTCTTGGTTGTCTGCTTTCCTCAGCTCTGCTCGATGTGCATGGGCTCAGCTCAAGGTGCCATCTCTCTTCTACAAAATATGAATCAAAATTAATTATTCTGCAGAGCTATGATGAACCACCCACTATTGGTGGGATATGTCCAAAGCACTATAGATGATATGTACTGAGAGATGGGTGCATGAGGCAATCGTTTTGATGCATTTTCCATTACCTCTGCTAAAAGGAGAACTGCTTCCATTTGATCATTAATATCTGAAGCAAGAACAGAACATCAAAGCCACATGGAGCCTTTTTATCAACTTTCTTAACTCTTCAGTTTTTGTTTTTGTTTTAAACATGTTACATCAGTTTTACAAAAGTCCAGATAAAGTCATCAAAGTTTCAGGAAATTTAAATATTTAAATATTTGAAATTATAAGTGATATACCTATACCTGCCATATTAATGCAAAGTCAGACTAATTTGATCTCATTTTTTTGTTAAGTATATGAAAAGAAATACTTGCTTAGTCATTAAAATTGTGTGTGTATGGCTATCTCAGGGTTAAACAGAGAAAGTATCTGTGAGCAATTACCTTGAGATAGAGGCTGTTCTGGGAACCTTGCTAAGATTCTAAGTTAGCTTCATCACAGCTATATGTAATGTAGATAAGAATTATATAAGATGTGTATATAGTTTCTCACTTGTGTAAAATAGAACTGATCACTGCTTACTGATCACTGCTCTCTGATCACTGCTCTCTGTGTATGCTTCAGTGTGCTGATCTGAACTGATCTGAATTGGACTGCACAGAAGCCTGAAGGAAATAAACCAGCTCTGCTGTATAAGACCTACGTGATGTGTGTTTGTTTCTGAGCACAAACAGAGTTCCAGAAAGAAAAAAGTTCTGGCACAATAACCCAACAAAGGTTATGGGCCCAGTCTAGCCTAGACCAGCCTACGCCAGCCTAATCCAGGCAGAAGAACCAGAACTTGATGGGAACGGTGCAGTATCAGAACCAGGAGTCTGCTAAAACAGAAGACTGTTGATAGAGGAAGACATCAAGCTAAAGCCAGTGCTGCAAAGTGAAGAATAATCTCAGTCGGCTGACTCTGAGGAGGACTCTGAGCAGAAGGACGGTGAGATACCAATTCCTAAAGCAGAGGAAATGGCAGGAGCTAATATGTCTGGTTTGCATCAATTGTTGGAAAAGCTGAATGACTCTAACTATGCATTATGGTCTTACAAAATGCAAATGTATCTGATTCAGGCTGAACTGTGGTATGTAGTCACAGAGGATCCACCAGATAGAGCAGATCCACAGAATGCTAAATGGTTTAAGGACGATGCAAAAGCAATGGCAGTTATTGCATTAGCTGTGGAAGACTCTCAAATTTCCTTCATTCAGTTTTTGAATACATCAAAAGAGTGCTAGAATGCGCTACAAGCTGTATATCAAAGAGAAACAGCGGGCAGTAAAGTAATTCTAACCCAGAAGCTGTATGGAATGAAGCTGAAACCAGGGGAGTCTATGTCAAACCATTTGAAAAGCATGAGAGAACTCTTCAATCAACTCAAGGCACGAGGGATGGAGTTTACAACTATACACCAAGTCTATGTGATTTTGTCAAGTCTTGATTCATCGTACGACGCGGTTGTCACAATGATGGAAAGTCAAGAAGAAAAAAATTTAACCCTCGAGTATGTAGCTAGAAAACTACTGGAAACCTATGAAAGAAGACAAGCTTCAAAACAACAGAGCCTTAAACATCCTGTGGCTGAATTTCAACAAAGCCATAAAACTTTTGACGTGGTGGCTGCATTAAAGGCAAGGAAATGCTTTAACTGTGGTTCCACAGGACACTTAAGGCGGGATTGCAACAACAAGAAAAAAAAGCTGTTGACAGCAAAGTGGAGAGAAGAAAACAACATGAATGAAGCTGAATCAAAAAAGAAGTGTCTTCTAGCAAGAGTCAAAGAGACAATGAATCCTTGGTTTTTGGACTCTAAGGCTTCAATAAGTATGGCAAAAGACAAACTTTCATTTGTAACCTTAGAAACTTCTACTTCAGAGCAAAAGTGTATTACCCTTGCAAATAGAACAAAAATCCAGATTTGTGGTGTAGATAATGTATATTTTGATTGTCTAGGAGTTGAACTACAAAGTGTTTTATATATACCAGAATTAGAAACAAACCTTCTAAGTGTGTTTCAGTTAACAGAAATGGGGTATGAAGTTTGTTTTACTGAAGAAAATTGTACTATAAAACAAAGAAACAAGGTGTGTGTGCAAAGAATAATGAAAGAATCTTTGTATGTGATTAATACTTGTACAGAAAATGAAGTTGTAGCCAGCAAAGTCACAACAAAAACAATAGCCAATTGCAAATCACACCAAGAGTGTATCCATTTAACTCATAAAAGGTTTGGTCATACTAACTATAAAACAATTTCTAAGATTCCAGAATTGTGTGAAGGGGTGAAAATCAAACCATGTTCTAACTATCTAGAATGTAATGTATGCAGTGAAACCAAGTGTCATAAGTCAAACATTCCAAAACATAGTGAGAGAACAACAAAAAGAATTTTTGAATTAATACATGCAGATCTTGCAGGTCCTTTTGAGACAAGTCAAAGAGGAAACAGATTTTTCTTGTCTATTGTTGATGATTACAATAGATTTGGATTTGTGTATGTGTTAAAACAAAAAAGTGAAACTTTTGGAAAGTTTAAAGCCTTTGTTAAGTGGAATAAAAATAGATTTAAAGAACCTATAGCTAATCTAAGAATAGACCGGGGAGGTGAATTTCTTAGCAACCAATTTAAAAAATTCCTCAGTGATGAGGGTATACAACATGACCTTACTGCTCCATATTCACCATTTCAAAATGGAGTTGCAGAAAGGAAAAACAGAACCTTGCAGAACATGTTAAGAGCTCTATTGAAAGAGTCAGGATTGTCTAACCTGTTCTGGGCAGAAGCTTTGTCCACCTCAAATTATTTGTTAAACAGGCTTTACCACTCTGTACATGAAAAAACCCCATATGAAATGTTTTACAAAAGAAAACCTAGAGTGTCACATATACGGGTTTTTAGAAATAAATGTTTTGCTCATATTCAGAAAAAAAACAGACCAAGAAAGCTAGCTCAAAGAGGTTTGGAATGTAAACTGTTGGGATATGATACACAAACAAAAGGCTATCGTTTGTGGTCTCCATATCACAAAAGTGTAATTGTGAACAGAGATGTAGTTTTTCATGAACAAATGCAAGAAACAAAACAGTATGTAAGTTTGCCTGTAGAACAGAAAGCTGTAGAAACAGAAGAAATTCCTGAACAATCTCAGCAAGAGAGGGAGGGAGAAGAAACTGTGGAGGAGGAAACTATGCCTGTAACTATGCCAAGACGATCAGAAAGAGAACGCAAAGCTCCAATTCGTTATTCAGATGAATACCAAAGCAAACAGGTTTCTCATAGAGCTTTACTAATAGCCTATGAACCTACTTCATTTGAGAGTATTCAAAATAAAACAAAATGAGAAAAGACAAGTAGAACGTTCAATAGTAAAACACAAAGAGATGTTTTAAAGCTGGGTCTCAGATTATAACACAATTTAAACAACATGCGCAAGAAGAGGACTGTTAAGTATATGAAAAGAAATACTTGCTTAGTCATTAAAATTGTGTGTGTATGGCTATCTCAGGGTTAAACAGAGAAAGTATCTGTGAGCAATTACCTTGAGATAGAGGCTGTTCTGGGAACCTTGCCAAGATTCTAAGTTAGCCTCATCACAGCTATATGTAATGTAGGTAAGAATTATATAAGATGTGTATATAGTTTCTCACTTGTGTAAAATAGAACTGATCACTGCTTACTGATCACTGCTCTCTGATCACTGCTCTCTGTGTATGCCTCAGTGTGCTGATCTGAACTGATCTGAATTGGACTGCACAGAAGCCTGAAGGAAATAAACCAGCTCTGCTGTATAAGACCTACGTGATGTGTGTTTGTTTCTGAGCACAAACAGAGTTCCAGAAAGAAAAAAGTTCTGGCACAATAACCCAACATTTTTGATAGGGTAACCTCCCTTGTGGACTGTGGGAATGCTGTGGACGTCATATATCTTGACTTCAGCAAAGCTGTTGACAAAGTACCACATGACATTCTGATTAACAAAGTAGCTAAAAGTGGGCTAGATGGAACAACTATTAGGTGGATTCACAGTTGGCTACAGAATCGGACTCAAAGAGTACGTATCAATGGAACCATCTCAAACTGGGGAGAGGCAACAAGTGGGGTACCGCAGGGCTCAGTCCTGGGTCCAGTGCTCTTCAACATTTTTGTTAATGATTTGGACGAGGAGGTGCAGGGAACGCTTATCAAATTTGCAGATGACACAAAATTGGGTGGGATAGCTAATACCCTGGAAGACAGAAACAAACTTCAAAGTGATCTTGATAGACTGGAGTGCTGGGCTGAAAACAACAGAATGAAATTTAATGGGGATAAATGCCAAGTTCTACATCTAGGAAATAGAAACCAAATGCACAGTTACAAGATGGAGGATACTTGGCTCAGCAATACTACAAATGAGAAGGATCTTAGAATTGTTGTGGATCACAAGCTGAATATGAGCCAACGGTGTGATATGGCTGCAAGAAAGGCAAATGCTATTTTGGGCTGCATTAATAGAAGTATAGCTTCCAAATCATGTGAGGTACTGGTTCCTCTCTATTTGGCCCTGGTTAGGCCTCATCTAGAGTATTGTGTCCAGTTCTGGGCTCCACAATTCAAGAAGGACAAGCTGTAGCGTGTTCAGAGGAGGGCAACCAGGATGATCAGGGGTCTGGAAACAAAGCCCTATGAAAAGAGGCTGAAAGAACTGGGCATGTTTAGCCTGGAGAAGAGAAGATTGAGGGGAGACATGATAGCACTCTTCAAATACTTAAAAGGTGGTCACACACAGGAGGGCCAGGATCTCTTCTTGATCATCCCAGAGCGCAGGACACGGAATAACGGGCTCAAGTTAAAGGAAGCCAGATTCCGGCTGGACATCAGGAAAAACTTCCTGACTGTTAGAGCAGTACGACAATGGAATCAGTTACCTAGGGAGGTTGTGGGCTCTCCCACACTAGAGTCATTCAAGAGGCAGCTGGACAACCATTTGTCAGGGATGCTTGAGGATGGATTACTGCATTGAGGAGGGGGTTGGACTCGATGGCCTTGTAGGCCCCTTCCAGACTCTGCTATTCTATGATTCATTAATGCTAAGTGAATGCAAAGTCCAATAGTAACCACACCCTTGGGTAAGTGGTGTAATCACTTTAACACTTGAATCCTATGCATTTTTAGACAAAAAAATCCTAGCTAGGGCATGCTGGACATTGTAGGACATTTTTCTGTCTAAACATGAATTGGATTGCATTTTTAAATGTTCAGTTGCACACGTGTTCTTTGGACCACAAGTGGGTTAGGTGTGTACAATCTGTAATGTACATTCTTCAGTTGCATAAGTCGATGTGACATATTCAAATTGAAAATGTGCAGAGCTGTTGACATCCAGTACCATGTAATTTCAGTTTAATTGCCTCTTTTCCATATGCTATGCCCAGCCTTGATCAACTCTTCCATTAGGCTGATAACTCCACCCTAAGGTAGACTGGAGGATCAAGTACCAAATTATGCCTTTGAAGAAGCATGCTTAATTGACCTATTTTATTTTGAAAGAAAAGCAGACATGTGGAACTTCAATGCAGATTGAGGTCCTGAACTGGATTGAGGCTGCATACCATTTCCTGCTGAATCCTCATCACCACTGCTATTTACCCCCAAAGGTGCTGTTCACTGCAAACATCTCCTTCGGGGTGATTTAAAGGGGAAAGCCAGTGTGGGCCTTGATTGGGAGCATGACCCAGATTGGAGGTCCATGTGGCAGTTTTACATTCGGAAAAAGTGTGCTTAATGTAACATGGCCAAGTATAACATGATGGCATGTGTTAATCGGCTTTTCTTTTACTTTTTTTGGACTCATTTTCTTTGTTCTGAAGTGGTGTAGGCAAAGAGAAGGTCCACAAAGCCTAGATGTTCTGTGAGCTAAGACATTACCTCTGCTTTGAAGGAAACAAGAGAAAAACTGACAAAGGCCTGGTTCACACATAAGGCCAACTTGATGCTTTGTTGCCATGTTCAAAATTTGTCAGGCATGTGATCAAACAAACCATGATTTGTTTTCTACATTCTTGGGTTGTTTGTTTCCCTCCTCCTTCATCCACTTCCTTCCTGTATCCCAAATGTGTTTGCAAAAAGTAGAGAGCTGGGTTTTTAATGCAGAAAACACCTGGAAAAGGGTCTGAGTGCCATAAAACATGAGTATGAATGGTGCAACATGGATGCTCCTTTTGTCTGGGAGCCATGAAGGCTGGAAGGCTAGTGATTCCCCCTGAAGATAACACACGAAAAGCCATCATCCCCCAAGCCCTTAAAATAAACAATAAAAATTACATCTTATCTCTGAACTGTCCTTGTCCAATAATAGAATACTACAGAATTTTAAAAAGGGTGATTTAAAGGAGCAAGCTGAGTAGAGTCAAGATATTATTTTAAAATGTGTTAGGATAAGTGCATTTAACTTTGCATTATTATTATTATTATTATTATTATTATTATTATTATTATTATTATTATTATTATTATTTTATTGCTTCATGGCTCTTCTCATGCAACCATGATGAATTGTAAAACTGCCACAGAAGGTTTTCCTTGATTTTAGTAGTGACGGTATGTTTTCTTCTCTATTCTTAGAGCCTGATTCCTTATAGGGTTTCTGCTTTCGCATAGCTCCATCAAGGATCTACGGTAGGAGTACAGAACCTCAAGCCAAGGGCCAAATCTAACTCTCCTTGAGTCCCAATAGCCCTTTGGGGTTCGCCAGATAACCCTACTCCCTTCCTTGGGCCCAACCACATATCATTTCATGATTTTCTGGCATTTGCGCCCCAGATCTAAGGTTTTGGCACGGAACGTTATTTTGCCTTCTTTTATTTTTGTATTCCTAAGGACCAGCATTGGTCTTTTCATGTGATTCACAGATATGTTTGTTTTGTTTAAGGCTTCCCATGTTCCCCATTTCATTTAAAGTTGGAAGACAGATTTATGGTGACTGATAAAGCCACTTGGTTTGAGATGCAAATATTTATAATTTATGATAAGGATGAACAATGAAAACAAACAACAACACCAAGGCAGTTGATCCAGTAATCAGTATGGAACTAGTTTTAATTGAAGTGAAAATTCTTCATTCAAATGGTAAGCAATAACCAATCAGAGCAAGTATTACCGAAAGAAAAGAGGTTTTACATATTTTTGTTTTAAGCAAAGGATGGTTTGTTGCTGTGTGTCGTCTATCTCTTTTTTCCTGCTTTGTTCTGAAGCTTCTGGCTGTGATTGCCTTCTCCCAAAATGGAGGAACTGCCAATTACACTCTCTGAATATCCCTACTTAGATCATCTCTCTCTTTCTCCTGCTACTTCTTTCCTGCTGCTTACCTCCTTAGCCAGAAACTATTCATCTTTTGAATTTCCCTCTTCATCTTTGCTGCTAAATGTTATCATAGGCCCCCTTGCTGAGCTTGTCATATAGCTGTTTCTCTTGAGCAGTGCTTTTTTTTTTTAAGGCTTCTTTACTATTAATTTATTTCCTTGATTTCTCTCAACATTTGTGGATATTTTTTTATATATTCTTCAATGTGCATCAGAAGACTTCAGATGTTTGAACACTTTTTCAACTCTTGCCTGGAGATACTTTATTTAACACTTTTGGGGACTTTTTACCTGGAAGTCATCTAAGAACCTTGAACTCTCCACTGGAATGGTAGATGTGCATGTTATAGTGGGGCATTTAGAATTCTTAAGTTACCCATGCTGGTAAGTTAAAGGTCTAACATCTCTTTTATTCCATATGCCTTTTATTATGCCTTGATCATACAAATGTGCAATTTGTTTCTATATTTTATGAATCCTTTTACCATTGCCTTAATGATAGTCACGTTGTTAACTGTTTCATTTATTTTGCCACAATCATTTTTAGTGTAATGTTTTCTTTATTTTATACCATGTTCATGAATATCTATAGTTTTTCAACATTTTGTCCATTAATTCAATACATTTAAATTGATTTTCTTTTTGGTGTGATTCTGGCATGATTCCATTTTTGGGGGTGTGATTTCTTAATGCATTTTGATCTTTGTAGGAGTTCATATTGTGGCAGATGTTTTAATGGAGCAATTTAAGATGATTGAACGTCAAGCAATTTAAGTCCTATTCAGGCGTTCAGTACCTGTGGGTACCGAAAGCATGAAGTGTGGGCTAGCCTGGCCCCTAGATGCTGAGGTGCAGCAACCAAACACATTGGCTGAGATGTGATCAACATCAGCCTTAAGGAGGCTTACATAAGGATGGATGCACATGTGTATGGTTCCATCCATGGGAATGGGAACCCTAGTGGAAAGAGGGTTTTTTATTTATTTATTTATTCATTTATTAAATTTATATACCGGCCCATAGCCGAAGCTCTCTGGGCGGTTTACAAAAGTTAAAAACAATGAACATTAAAAAGTATACAAAATTTAAAACCATCAAAAATATAAAAACAACAGTATAAAACAACAGTATCCATTTAAACAACAACAGTTCAGGGGTCCATTAAAAAACAAACAAACTTAGCATATGTTGTTAAATGCTGTTAAATGCCAGGGAGAAGAGAAAGGTCTTGACCTGGCACTAAAAAGTTAACATGTGTAAGCCGTATGCATGTATGTATAATCCCCTCTTTCAGATTGACACCAGTCACAACTCAGCAGGGAGGGACACGGCCAGCCCATGTGTTTTGGAAAGCCCACTCACGTATTGAGTACCCTTGGATACTAAATCCCTAAACAGGGCTTTAAAGTTGAATGGAACTGTTAACAACCCTTCTGGTAAAAGAGCAAATATTTAAAAAGATTGCATGAAATGATCACTTACTCAAACACACAAATGTTTTCTTTCTCTTTTTTGGTTACTTTTGTCTGTTAAGATTATGTGATTTTTTTTTTTAAAAAATGTCTCCCTTGAGAATCTGGTTTCCATTAACCAAATTAAAACCTTCCCTCCTTCATGCCTCTTTGTCGTTTCATACTAACTCACTGCCAGTGAATTATGGACCCTTGTGACACTGCAGTTTTTAACTGCCACTCTGCTGACCTCAAGAGGGAAATAACACATTAATTAAATATAGTGCCAAGTTTACATGGAAAGAAAGTGGTTTCTTCATGAAGTATTCTGAAATATTTGCTAATTTCTATAAGGTTGATTTCTTGGAAACATTCAGGTTAGGATGGAGACAGTCCCAATTTTATCATTAATATTGTTGGCCATTCTTTAACAAGACATCTCTTTGGTTAAATATTTTTGGCACTGCTTGTGAAAACATTTGCCTGTTTGTTTATTGCCACCACCACCCTCTCAACTGGCTTCACTTGCCCTTAGTGATGTCATGTCATAGACAAATTAATTTGGCTATGTGCCACCATGATGTCATGGTGGTGCACAATCCTTGGTTGGCTTGGATCATTGATGTCACTAATCCAGGAAGGAGGGAAAAAAAACAGTAACTGGATGGGTGGGTGGGGAAATGGCAAGTAAAGCCCAGGTCTGTGATGGCTCTCCTCTGCTTTTCAGGAGCAAGCAAGCTCGCCATTAGCCACAGTGGCAGAAGTACCTGATGTATAAAGTTAACCTTCCCACCCAGAGACTTTACGTTGGTACGCTTCCCCTGGAGGTGGTGGTGACTGTATGTTTTTTGTTATCCCTGTCTTCGCTCTCTCTTTGTGTAAACCTCTGCAGAGCCACTACTTCACATCCCGGGACAGATCTACACCAAGCAGGATATGACACTTTGAAACTGTTTGAAAACTGTATAAGGAGTGTGTCCTGGGGCATGGCTAAACGAGGGGAGTGGAGGGGTATGATCTCATGATTTTACGATCATGAGATCGTCCCCCTCATAAACACATGCTGTGCGACATCCCAGGGAGAAGAGGACGTCGTGGCCACCATTTTGTTTTGGTTTTTTAATCAGAGAGGAGCGTAGGAGCACATCTGCACAAACTGTGAGTGTGGTGGGTTTTTTTAAACAAAAACACACCTCACGCTCCCCCACCCCACCCTCGATGGGCACAGAGCTCCTAAGGAGCTCCGTGCCCAGGTCCCGGGTCCTCATGGTTACTTGTGTGGAGTCAGGACGAAAACGGGACAGTGGGCCACACATTCCATGGTCTCGGGATCATCCCGAGACTGTGGGAAAATTGGAATTTAATGGTAGGGTGATATCCCGGGTCAAGGGAGAGATCATCCCTCCCTGCTCCCAGGATCCCCTTGCATCATGTGGACGCACAGGGACGATCCCGGGACAATTACCGGGATATCGCCCCATCTAGCCCTGCCGCTGGGCCCCAACAGTTGTCACTACTGTTAAAAACCATTTTAAAGCAATAGTGTAGATCCTGCCCTGGTGCCCTGCAAATGTTTTGGACTACAACTACCATCAACTTCTGCCAGCATGGCCAATAACCAGGCATGATGGAACTTCAGTTCAAAACACCATCATGCTTCACTCCCTTCAAGTTCAGTATTAGGTGTTAAAAATCTTTTGACATTCAACAGCTAGACAATATGTCATTGTTCCCCTTTAATAAGCAGAATGACCTTTCTTAAAATCCTACTCAAAAACCTGTGCTTTTATTTGATGCCTTTAAAAAAACAACATGGGGGAACATGTTAATAGAAGAGCAAAGATAACGAACCTCTAACTGTGCATATTGCACTTGGCTAAATCGTAAGACATGGTGGAGCAATCCTATATACACTTCCCTAGGAGCACTTCCCATTGAAGTCAATCACAAAGATAAAACCACATCAAGGCAGCCAACAGCAGGAATAAAACCACAAATCAACAATTTAAAACAACCCTTACAATGTAACAATCATTAAACAAACAAACAAAAACTGATGATGAACAACTTAGGGCCACCTACTTCTCTTTTTTTTGTTTAAAGGAGTCCTTCCCCAACCTGGTGGCCTCCAAAGGTGGCTAGCCACTAGCCCTGATTCATGCACTGACCGTTGGGATTGGTACCAGTGATCGATGATGTAGCATCCCTTGTTAAGGCCCATAAGCAGTCCAAAATAACTAATTTTTTCCATCCTAATTCTGAGAAAAGAAATTTACCAGTGAATGAATTACCCAGCATTGAGTTCAGGCCAGCTGATGAGATTTTGGACCGGTCGTTGGGCCCTTATTGTATAATGAAGCCCCTGGTAAGAGATGTTACTGAGAATTTCCTCTCCTTTTCAGCACAATACTCCTACAATTAACAACTTGCTTACTGTGTGTGTGTTCTTTTATTCTTCATTTGATCATTGCTGCTGCTTGATTTTCATTTCAATCCAAGACATGTCTACTCAGAAGTAAATTCTATTGCATGCAATGAGTCTCACTTCCATGCACTAATTTGAAGGGGTGTGTGGAATTTGTTGTAGTTGTCTCTGGAAGTGCTGTGTATTTAGGGACTATGGCTTTTTGTGAGTGAAGGGTTTAAGCTCCCCCCACCCCATTTCTTTTTTTAAAAAAAATCCCATGTATTTGACTTTTTTTTAAAAAAAAAAATATTCCTTGAGTCCCTATCTGAGTTCATAGTGCAATAGAGCCCCTCTCTCTCTCTCTCTCCCTCGGAGCTTCTCTGCATTAAGGGAAATTACATTGTTTACCCAGTAATTTTGTGCTTCCTGGTTTTTTGGTGTGATTCTTATAGGCTGCATTACATGGGAGGAGAAGGGCAACAAGGGCTTTGAATTGAATACTTCCCCTCTGTTCAGTTCCACTGAGTTCTATTCGAGACAGTGCCATCTAGTGGTGGATGATCCTGCTGTTCCCTGGCTTCTACTACTTTCAAAGTGCTTCTTTTTATTCCAGGATTTCCAGAGGATTCTGTAGGAGACATCCTGGTTGTTGACAACATCATGAAATCGACCCAAAGTCTTCCATGAGTGGCCAATCATGAGCGTGCAATAAATTACTCATTTAGAGGAGCCCTCCCCCCCTCTCATTCTGTGTGTATGCAGAAATATTGCTCTTTTGTTAGGAGAACACACGTCTGTGGTAGAGGTTGTGTCTTTTTGTCTCCATCTCTGTCTCTATTATATGGCCACAGTTGTGGCTCTATGTTAAGAGGAATTCAGATGAATCACATTCTGCTATTATAACCAGGAAACAGTCATTTCTACAGCTTATACTAAAAATGAGGATTGGTTTGAGGATGGTCTGTGCTGATTTTGAGGTTAAAAAGTTAATAAATGGCTTATTTGTAGGAATGTATAGTTTGATGAAAAGTGAGGTCCATCAGTTATTGCCTGTTTTCTTTCTCATAGACTTTGATGGGGCTCAACATTATCAGTGTGGGGAGGGGCTTCAGGAGGGGAGTGAGTGGGGCCTGACCCACAGGAAGAACCTAAACCACCACTGGTTAGATGGGGAATCTCCACAGGTTGGATTAGGCCCATTTGTTTTCTATCCCTGCCTTAAATGTTTCTCCCTGTTGACATAAAGACATAAAGATATTCTGAAATCCCACCCAAGTGTTAAATCATGCCCTTCTCTTATTGTATGAAAGTGAAAGAATAATGATGAATTGCATGTATTAATAAGTGCTACCTGTACTTTCTTTTGTCAAGAAAAATGGAAATGGGATTACAGTCCCTGCTTTTAAGATGCCATGCAGGAACTTCAAGAACCCCATTTTCCAATTGCATATCTTTTATTATCTCACTCGTGGGAAGTACCACTTATGTAAAAATCAAATAGATTTAAAATGTAAAAACACCACCTACAGTTTCATAAAATAACTTTATTGCAATTAAATCTGCAAAAGGAAGGCTCCAGTTATCGAAGGCATAAAGTAAGCATCTTCCATATTTTAACTTGACGGTGTAAATTGTTTATGTTTTGCCACCAGGAGGGTCGGGCAACGGTTTCATTTCATTCAACAAACAGAATAAATTCACAGACATACACTGGATGCAAGTCATTGCCTAAGGTGTAATTACTTGGGAGCGATAAGAAAGTGAGCAACTGGCTGATGTTTCACAGTCTTGTTCAGTACTGGAAATTAGAAAAACCCTTCTGATCATAGGCAGAGGTGATCTGCCAGGGAGGAATTATGGAGCAGTAGGATGGCATTTTAAGACACAATTTTCTAACAGTAATCGTAGATCATTGTCTTGTGTGGTGCTTGGAGGAGTAGCACTATGTAAGGGTATGATCTTTTCTTGAAGAGGTTGTAATTCTGTTCTAAGAGTCTTCCCAGATTCTGATATATGGGCATGGGAAGCTGACTATTCTAAGCAGGCAGGGAAACCGATGCTAACTTTCTCAACAAAGCAAAGAGTAACAATCAAGAATTTACAAAAAAAGATTTAAAATGTAACTGTATATTCAAAAACAAAACAGGGAAACATACTTTGAAATGTAGAAAATATGTTAGAAATCTTCAAAATCTCTTTGCAAACTTCACCACTGGATTGAATTCAGTAACTGTTTCCTATTGATGCTGGTAAAATAACTCCTTGTACGTGAGCTTTATGCCTTCCAAATCTGTTACTCTAGATAGATTGCTTTTAAGTCCCACTGCTTCAGGACTACAAATCCTAAATGTTGAGGCTTGCAAAGGTGAATGCTAAAGGTAGGGACCCTGCTGTCTGCATTTATCCAGATGAGAATTAGTCTTGTTCACTATCTGGGTCTGCACAGCTTCTTGGTGATTGTGAGTGACAACCATCCATTTGGCAGGAGTGGTGGTAGGCAGGTCTCAAGCTTGTGCTTGTCATGGTCCTAGATGTTATGCCACCACTGGAATCATCTTCAGAGGAGGAGCCAGAACCAGCAGAGCCAGTTGGCTCCTCAGAAGATCCTGGCATTAGCCAAGATGGTCCGGGGCCCTCAAGGATGTGGCCTTTGAATCTGCTTCTTAGAGAAGCTAAGAGTTCAGCTTCAGAGGCAGAGGAAGATGCTGGGCCACCACCAAGCACCCAAGAACTCTGGCACCTTAAAGTCCATGAGAGCACCCTGATTCTGTACCGTAAATCAGTCAGTAAGGCACCTGACTGATTTACTGTGCTTGACCTTCTTCTTGTTACCTTGACCACTCCTGCTGTTGCCTGATCCTCACTGACTGACTGGGTTCTGACTGCTGCCTGGAGTTTGACCACTCCTGCTTAGTCTAACCCTCCTTGGATTGAAACCTGTCTGCTTAACTAAGAACTGTCATGTAAGTCTACAGAAAATGTTTGCATGGGAAATGACATGAATTCCTACAATGTTGCAGATCTCCTGTGATGCCTAACATTTAAGCTACTGGAGTATAAAGAAAAGAAGGAAGTGGCTGATAGCACAAAAGTTTCAACAATGTTGTCATGTAGCCAATCATATAATTTTCAACACAAAAATAGGCCTTTTGAATTCCTATCCCTCCACATGTGTGTTTCTATGTCTAAGGCACTACTCAATATCTGTCTAGATTTATTAGCTGCCAAATCCCATCCATTTTTTAAATCTGATCTCTCTCTTTCTAATGAGTTCTGACTTGCAAGTATTCTATCTGTCCAAGTGATGCATATCAGTCAACCCAGGGGGGCTGACTGAGCATCTTTTTTCCTTTTTTTTAATGAAGCAGTGTTCTTGCTCAGCTGCCAATCTTTACATCTAGAGTATCAGGAACTCCTACATACAAGGAAAGACTGAGATACAGGCTGGATAATTACTGCTGTTGGTTTTTCCCCATCTGGTTTTGTTAAATTTTGACTTGGTTCAAAGTCAAATGGACATGTTCATTTGACTTTGAACCAAGGTGAAAAATAAGGCAGCTCAATATGACAAAATCTCAGGGAAGCTGACACTTGGAGTTGAAACTACACCATAAAGAGAGTGAATAGCTGTTACTGCCCTGTTGCAAATGTCCCATCTTCCGACATTTATTTAATGGTTTAAAATTTTGTATATTTGTCTTTAAAGTTCACTGTTTTTAACTTTTGTAAACCACCCAGAGAGGTTCGGCTATGGGGCAGTAAATAAATGTAATTAATTATTATTATTATTATTATTATTATTATTATTATTATTATTATTATTATTAATAATAATAATAATAAAAGTTGACCACAAAATACAAAGCAAAAAATAATGTAGCATTTTAAAAGCTGTAAAAAAATAGGGTTAGAGCCATACTAAGTCATACTTGATTTGATTTTTTGAAATCAATGGGACTTGCATTATGACTAACTTAAGCTCCACTGATTTCAATTGTCCTACCCTAAGTCTGGATCTAACCCGTAGACAAAGTAATCTAATCAAATTTAACATTTAGTAACATTCATAACATTTAAGATGTTAGGGCACTCCTACTCAGAAGTAAGTCCTATTGCATTCAATGTAACTTGCTCCTAAATGTGTATAACATTTTAGTGAAATTCCATAATTTATGTGCTGTGTGAAGAAGTCCTTCCTTTTATTTGTCCAGAATCTCCCACCATTCAGCTTGTTTGGATGATCCCAGTTTCTAAGATTATGAGACAGTGAGAATTCTCCCCCCACCCCACATTCCATACTTTTATACACCTCTTTGTGCATTTATTATATTTCTAAACCACTCAATAGCTGAAGCTTTCTGGGTAGTTTGCAACAATTAAAACCATAAGATGTGCTACAAAAGTTTAAAAATTTAAAACCACAGTATAAATAGAAATAAAACCCAAAACAAAAACTACCAGCAAAATAAAGATTTAAAATGCAGTAACAGATTTTTAAAAAAACCTGAAAGACTGAAATGCCCGGGAAAATAAGAAGGTCTTCAGTTGGCACCAGTAAGAGTACAATGTAGATTATTCTTCAGATTATTCCAAAATGCTGTAGTAACTGTGTTTGGAGCTTGTGCCTACCTGGTTTCTACATATGATTAAGCAGTGTGTTAATAGCAATGTGGAAAGGTGTGGAAAGGGTCACTTGCTGTTTTCATTGGCATCCCCTTCAAAACATGAGCACAAGCCTCTTATTTGGATATCTGCACTTATTAATTTTTCAATATTTATATACTGCTCCCAGTGTACAAGATAAAATAAAATAAAAACAGAATAAACACTTTAAAATAGATTTTAAAAGAAGCAAAGCTTAGTATTGCTGGATCTAGTCTACTTAACATCTATTTATTCGCCAGAATATCGCCTCCCGTTTTTCTGTATCGCAAGCCAAAGTCGAAGGATCTCACCACATAATATTATGTGGCTAAATATTTTTAAACTCGTGAATCGAGGGATGGTGAAATATTTAACAGCAGAGCAGCTTCTAATGAGCTCAGAGAAACGCTGTCTTGCAGCTCTGGAGGCCTTTCTTGTTTGCCCGTCCATCCCTGTGAGCTTGTTTATATGAGCCAGCAATGGGGCCCTAGGTGAAGCGGTTATTGCCTGTAATGAACACAGGCACAATCTAGTGGCAAGTTCTCCTGCCCAAGTACCATTGAAATACATGGGGCCCGTGCAAGAACACTGCTGTACTCTGTGCACAAATTGCTTCTGGAGTACCTTTCTGCCTGCATTTCATAAGTGATGGACGAGCTTCTCAAAAGCACTTAGCCCTGAGCTTTCCTTTAAAGTTAATTTACCTTTGGAACACTAATGGGACCGTTCAAAAACAACCCCTCAAAATCCCAGCGCCCATAGTGGAATAGCAGCAATAGCAATGTGTAATCAATTTTAACAACAGAAGCACCGAGGAGTTGCATTTAGTCGACATCTACTGGTTCTTTTGGGGAGAAACTGGAGGCTTCAATACTGAGAACTATCAGCAGAAAAAAGCTGCCAGAAAGGAACTTCCCCTCCTCGCAGTGACCTGCCTCATGTCAAGAGGGCCAGGGGGTCCTTCTGAACAGCACTGGATGAGACTGCTGTTCCAGGACCACATGCTGAAGAGGAGTGGAACAGCCAAAATGGGGTGGAAGCACCTTGCACGAAAGGAGTGCTGCTTTCAGAAGATGCCTACACTCAATTAATAGATTACTCACATTATGAACTTGAATCAACTTAATCTGAAGCTGAGCTGTGTGAAATCCTGCCTGAAGGAGCACACTTTACCCTGGATGAATCACACTGGAGACTCAGGGTCAAAGGAATAAGGAAGCTTGCATTTTATTGCAGGAAATACATGTTGGGTAGGACAGTCTCCAACCTAGCATGGAGGGAGACCCAAAAGATATCTCCTCGCTAGAGGCAAGAGCATAAAGAAGGAGGAAGTGAGGTCAGCAACCCTAAGAATGCCAGTCTAGCAATAGAAGGGAGGTCAGCACAGGTCAAAGGACAAACTAGGAAACTTGGAGGTCCTCTCTTCATTCTCTTTGTTTTCCCTTTGAAGCCTGCTGAGTTGCACCCATACTTCCAACAGATGCAGCCATAGGGTTGAGCTACCAGGAAAGGACCTCAATCCAATTATGGAACTGAGAGGTTGGGAGGCTCTTACCAGAGAAAACAACAACTATGGAATTATTTTTGTCTTTGAACAAGCTGAATGATAAAGACCAAGTCAAGAAAATAACATCTTCTGGCTGCTCATTATTTAATGAAACTAGTTTGTATTTTGGGCTGGGCAGGTGGGTGCCATAATACTTTCTGGTTAATACAGATCCTCTTTTGTTTTTTACTAGTAACACCAGCAGGATAATCAGATGTGTGTTAGAAAAATCAAGAAGAGAACTTGAAAAGAATATTTATTGCTTTGATGAATTGTTGATAGTATTCACTGTCCAGAGATGTCTTTGGGAAGAAAGGCGAAAAACAGACTCCTGGAGGAGAGGACAGTGTTTCTCAATATTGACCTGAGAAATAATTCTTACAACCCAAAGTTACCCACACAGAGCCGATGCTATTTCTTTCAGTTGTGTGAGATTATTTAGAATTGCATTCTTACATCCAATAAAAGCCAGTATCTCAGAGACATACATTCTGACTTTTACTGTTGCTCCTTGGATTGCACAAAAAACACACCCCTTACTGGCAGTATGCCACAACCTGTGGAACAGTACAGACTGGTGGCTCAGATGTCAGTGGGGCTGTGGCTCAGATGTCAGTCAAAACCACCCAGAACTCTGAAGGAGCTGTCCAACGTGCTGAACCCAAACCCCAAAATAGGTTCATCACCTTGGATAGCTGCTTTACCATTCTGACTGAAACCCAGAGCGGATGTACAGTCCCAGTGACATTGGAGCCATCAGCCTCCACCAGCTGTGGAATTGTCCTAAAAATGGGATCCAATCCATGCCAAAGCCATGCTGGGAAGTGATAGGGTTTTATTTATTTATGAGCAATATTTATATACCGCTTCTCATTTGAAACAAATCCTAAAGGAGTTTACAAAAGAATAAAAACAAACACAGCACTCTGGTAGTATCTCAGAACCCAGCTCTGGAGGAGGAAACAAGAGCCTAATCTTAGTTTAGATCGGGAGTCTGTGGATGCCTCAACAGGGGCAGCTATAAAAGCTCTCACTTCTTGCTTGGCTGGCGCTAGAGCAACATCCTCCTCCATCCAGCACTTTCTGTACTGGTCCTGATACATTGGCTGGACAGAGCCTCTGTTGCTTTAGCACATCTTGTCACAAAGGTGATCTTGGTCCCACTGGGCAGATCCCTTGTCTTGCAGGCATGACAGGGAATCTAAGCTGCAACACTCACAGTTGGCAGGAATCTGGTTTTAAAACCACACATGGCAGGTGGGAGGAGGCACCACAGATGGATGCAGCCCATTTATGTGGGTTGTTTCCTTTTATGTGGAATTGGGATGACTGACTTTAGGAATCACAATGGCTGCCAAAACCAGTAAAGCTGGCCTCCCACCCAAGGCATGCTGGGAGTTCCACCCAAGGCATGCTGGGAGTTGTAGGCATAAACCTAAGTTTTTATTAAATTCTTTAAAAATACTTACACCCCCAAAATTCATTATTATTATTATTATTATTATTATTATTATTATTATTATTATTTATAGCACCATCAGTGTACATGGTGCTGTACAGAGTAAAACAGTAAATAGCAAGACCCTGCCGCATAGGCTTACAATCTAATAAAATCATAGTAAAACAATAAGGAGGGGAAGAGAATGCAAACAGGTACAGGGTAGGGTAAGCAAGCACAGGGTAGGGTAAAACTAACAGTAGAAAGTAACAGTAGAAGTCGGCACAACATCAAGTTTTAAAAGCTTTAGGAAAAAGAAAAGTTTTTAGTTGAGCTTTAAAAGCTGCGGTTGAACTTGTAGTTCTCAAATGTTCTGGAAGAGCATTCCAGGCGTAAGGGGCAGCAGAAGAGAATGGACGAAGCCGAGCAAGGGAAGTAGAGGCCCTTGGGCAGGCGAGAAACATGGCATCAGAGGAGCGAAGAGCACGAGCGGGGCAATAGTGTGAGATGAGAGAGGAGAGATAGGAAGGAGCTAGACCATGAAAAGCTTTGAAGGTTAACAGGAGAAGTTTATATTGGATTCTGTAGTGAATTGGAAGCCAATGAAGAGATTTCAGAAGCGGAGTAACATGGTCAGAGCGGCGAGCCAAGAAGATGATCTTTGCGGCAGAGTGGTGAACAGAAACCAACGGACTGATGTGAGAAGAAGGAAGGCCAGAGAGAAGAAGGTTGCAGTAGTCCAACCGTGAAATAACCAGCGCATGAACAAGCGTTTTGGCAGAAGAGACAGACAAAAATGATCGAATCCTGGCAATATTATACAGGAAAAATCGACAAGATTTAGCTACTGCCTCAATATGAGGAATAAAGGAGAGCGAGGAGTCGAATATAAAGCCAAGGCTACGAGCTTCCTTGACCGGAGTAAGCGTAACATCATTGACAGTAAGAGAGAATGAGAGATGAGGAGAAGGTTTAAGATTTTTTCTGAAGTACACAAAGACCTGTCTGGGTAAACTGCATTAAGGCAGTACCATATGTGGAAGTGGGTAAACATTTTGGCACATACATGACACACATACTTTCCACTTTATAGGTAGAGATAGATGACTCTATCTTTAATATATTGACCCCCCTTTAACATATTGATCCCTATACACCCATCTTTCGTGCATCACCCTTCCTTCCTTTCTTTCTTCCTTTCTTCCTTTCTTTCTTTCTTTCTGAGAACCAAACTACACCTTATACTAATGGGGGGAAGCAAATCAGTCACTTCCAGTTTGAGGATTCCTCTACCACATACCACTGTATGTATCCTGGTGGTTCCTATTTTAGGGGTGAATCCACTCTTGGTTTCAGTCAGTTTCAGTCAGAACCTGTTAGGTGCTGAACTAATTTTGGGTATAGGGTTCAGGACTTTGGACAGCTCCTTTAGAGTTCTGACTGAAACCCAGAGTGAATTCATTGCTCCACTGACATTGGAGCCACCAGCCTCCACTGGGGCCATCTCTTTGTTGACCTGTCATTTTCAGAAGAATGGCCCACGAGGTACATAGGGGGAATAAGCATGTCCTGTTTTGGATACCCTCAAACTGCCAACTCTACTCTTGCACAAAACTCCCTGTACTTATTCACCTGAAACTTGGCAGGCTTGATCCTCTCAGCAAAGGCAAGTATCCCTGATGCAAATTTCATCCAATTCTGCCAGTAAGTAAAGATGTTATAGGCAGTTGCCTTTAAAAGAAAAATCAAAATATAAAGTTGCCTTAATACACAACCCTGTGCCTATTTTTCTAGTGTTGGCAGCATAATCCCCTCCTAAGGGATTACTATACAAGCCGTTTCTGAAAAATGGAAAGAAGTTTGAGATGTTGTTGATGATGATTCCCAGGAGGCCTGAATCTTCTGAATCTGTAGCTGAGTTGAGGGCCTCCTTATTGTCCAAGCAGATTTGGGCCATTTCCTGTAGCAGCAAATCTGGGTGCAAGTCAAACTTGACACTGGTGTACACATCTAGTATATAGTATATCGCCTACAATATATAGCTCCTGTTTTGCAGCACAAACAACCTAAAACTAAATTCAAAATATTGTACAGTCTTTAAGGATGCCATTTATTGTTACTTCAAACAATATGTTATACCATATAGAGTAGAAGGCATATAAATATAAATGATAATAAATTATATAAATGTAATAAATAAATAAATAATCCTATTGTCTTTCATGGCAACGCACCCAACCAGGATTTCATATTTGTTATTTTACAACTTGACAAAAGTTTTGCTTTTCACTTTACAACTCCCACTGCTGCCCTCAAGTACTGAATTGCTTTAGCGGGAATGTCTAGAGACCTCTCTCTCTCTGTGTGTCTCTCTCTAGCACACCACCCACCACAAATCTATTAAAAGCACTTCAATAGAATGGACCTTCACAAGCACTCCTTGTATCTCTGGAGGGCTAAAAAACCCACAAACCAACAACTTATGTCGCATTGTTGTTTAGAACACTGCAAGACTTTCTGGAATGTCATGGAGAAATCAGAGCAAATCATTGTAAAAAAAAATAACAAGTCCTTTAACTTCATCAGAAAATCATAACTGAGGCCATGACCTCTTACTGCAGAAAGTAGCATTCAGTCTCAGCACCAGAACTTTTTTTTAAAACAACCTCAAACGTTGTTGTTGTTGTTATCCTACTGATTAGTTTTAATGGAGATCCTTAAAGCTCTTCAAATTCAACTCTTTACAAAACCATATAGTCTCTGCAGTTCACTTATCTTGCTCTCAGGCACTTAGCAACAAATAAATCTTTCCCTTACCTTAAAGTAATAATTTAAAGTCATAATTTAATCCTGCATGCTATACTCAGGCAAAACCTCCCCCAGTGGGCAAATGCAGTCTGTTATCATTAAAATAATTGTGCGCAACCATCAGAACACAGGGCAGACATCATGCAAGAGGGCCCTTTTAGGACAAAGAGTGCATTTAGCAAATACATATTCAGATGATTCAAACAAAAACAAGGAACGGGGAAGGTGATCTCGAGGGATCCACACATTTAGGGCTTGGCTTATTAACCAGCCATTATTTGTGATCGCTTTCCCTTTGGTGCTCTCTGTGTTAAAGAGGCTTACGTAGAGGGCCAAAGTCTCCTTTCACTTCGCATGGGTGTGGAACAAGAAATGTGGGGTGGAAAACACTGGCTGTGTCATCTGTCTGAGGAATGGGGGTCACATTCACATTTATGCGCCTCCTTCTTGTCCCCCTGGGCTGGGCCCAAAATGAATCTTTCTTAGCCAGCGATCTCCCAGACCCTTAAGACCTGCATGGAATTCTAGCACAATCCCCCAGGTCTTCTGAGAAAGAGAAGGGCTGATTGGACTGCTGCCGCCCACTTTCATCTGTTGGACATTATCATGCACTTCCATTGCAGAGATAACTGAACAACACGTGTCTGCCCCCAACTCTTCTGCTGCAATCCCCTTATCTGAAGGGGACAGTCGCTTGTTATTTGTGAACTGGCAAGGGGAACTAGGATGGCTTGGTGATTCCCAGTCTAACCAGCTCATCCAACATGGAAAAAACTTCCTTCTCAAGCTCAGCTTATTGAGTGTTGAGCAGGTGATCAGACCTCATCCATTCAACCTCCAGGAGAAGCTGTCTTAGCTTCATCCCCTTGTATTATAGCTTTGATGCTTCAACAGTAGGGATTGGTGAGACATTTGCTCCATCAATTTTACTTTTATGGCTTTACTCAATCCATACCTCCCAAGCCTTTAAGCAAATGGAGATAGAGTTGGGTACCCTGGAGAGGTAGGAAAAAAGGGTTTCAAGCAGGAAAAAAAACCCTGCTTGAAACCCTGGAGAGCCAACCCTGCCAGTCAGTGTTGACAATACTGGGCTAGATGGACCAACAACGTGATTCAGTATAAGGCAGCTTCTAATGTTCCCATGCTGTTTTCCTTGCCAGTGGGGAGTGTTATGATGAGCACCTGCACTTCAAACTTCCCCACTGCTCTTTGGCCCTGGCTCCTGGCTTGCCCCATGGCTTCTGGTGGTTCCTGTCTGTTGGCTTGCCACGGACGGCTGCCCACGGCCCAACCCGGTCAATTGGCAAGCAGCTAAATACCATTGTGAACTGTTTTCCTACCATCTCCCCATTTGTGCAATCCTTTCCGTCTCTATGGATACCCGAGAGGAGAAATGGGAACCTATCTAGCTCTCTTTGACTTCTTTGCTTTCAGCAAGGTATTCATTATCATCACTAGAAGTGCAGCAAGATTATTTCTCAAGTATCATAAGCCGGGAATTACTAATGAGAGCTTGACAAGCTACAGCATGCCAAGGATCACAGTTGTGGATCTGCATGGGGGAACGGTGGCTGTTTCATTATATTTGCAGCAATTATAGTTTTGTGATACACCCCGCTAGGAATTAAGACAATAAATAGAACAAAAATCTATCAACCTGCTTTGAGGGCCTTGAGAAATAAATGCCCTGAACTAGAAACCGTAAACACATTTCAAAGGCTGTGTTATAAAGATGGAAAAATACGCCTTGACGGGCATAGAGTTTTCACTTCTACAGAAAACTGAACACACTTTTTTAAAGTGTCTCTTGTTGATTCTGAAAGTTCTTGATCCAAATAAAGTTATTGGCAACTTTTTTTTTTTAACCTTGACATTAATGAGAATAAAGAGAACAAAGATTTATCTGTTGGCAGCCCTGAATTCATAAAATAATAATAATAATAATAATAATAATAATAATAATAATAATAATGATGATGATGATGATGATGATGATGATGTTTTATTGACCAATAAGGAAAACCTGCTGAGAGGCAAGATATTTCCCTTCAGGCCTAGGAATTTGTGGTGAGATGGTTGTGCAGGCAGGGTGGGAAGCAGACACACACACACACACACACACACACACACACACCCCACACACAAAGAGCTAGTCAGAACCACAGACAGTGGAACAGAGGCTCTGCCAGCAACAGGCTCTGTCAGCAACTGGGGTGGCAAAGGCCTTGTTTGGGGGGGGGTGCTTGCTCCCCAGGCGCCCCTGGCACCGCCACTGTCCTACTCATGAGGACAGTTGAAAAAAATTGCTGGTGATGGGGAGGGAACAATCAGCTCACACAATTGATGCAGCCCACATGAATCTGTTTGATGAAGAGGCGCTCTGGTGTGCTCTTTTATTAGAATCACAGAATTAAGGACTTGGACTTGGAAGGGCTCTTGGTTTAACCCCGAGCTCCATACAAAATCTACAGTGCAGGATGCAACCACAGCATCTCTGACGGACCAACCTCTGCTCAGAGTCTTCCAGTGAAGAAGAGCCCACCACCTCCTAGAGCAGACGGTTCCACACCTCACACCATTAGGGAGTTTCTCCTCACATTTAGCTGAAATCCACTTCCCTGCAACTTCCACCCAGTGGCTCTACTCCTGCCCTCCGGAGCCACAGTGAACATATCTGCGCCATCTTCTCTATGGCAACATTTGAAGACACAGCGATCGTGTATCCCTCTAGTGTCCTCTTCTCCTGGCTAATTATATTCAGCTGTCTTTCAACACTTCTATACCTTCCTGTTTAGATTAGACATTATTCAAGCTTAAATAGCATTAATATTTTCATTCACCTCAGTCAAAGCAGTGTATACTGCATGCAAATATACTTATATCACTTTAGATCGACTTTAACTAAATCAGGCAGGACAGATTCAAATAGTGTTAACCAGGAACTATGCTGGGTTACCCCAAAACAAAACCAACCAATCTTGATCACAGTTTAATGGCACAAATAAAATGGACTTCTTTCCCACAGTACACCATCATAATCCTTATCATTTCCCTGGAAAGAGGAAAGAGGAAATGTCAAAAGGTTTTCTGTTTTCTTTGATAATTGCCTTGTGTTATTGTACTACTAGCAAAGGCTTGCATTAAGTACAAGTAATATGACAGGTTAAATTAACAGGCGTGGATACAGAGGACCATGCATTTGGGCGCATGGATCAGATTCCCCCCTCCCTTCCTTTCAGAAAATGTTTCTCCATGAAGTCTTTTGTTTCCCAGTGGTTAAGCTGACAAGGCTGATCGTGGTGTCCTTCTGGATAGACTGTCTGGGTTGGGAGTTTGAGGCACTGTATCGCAGTGGTTCCTCTCCTACTTGGATGGCCGATTCCAGAAGGTAGTGCTGGGGGATTATTGTCCTGTCCCTTGGCAGTTATGCCATGAGGTGCCACAGGGCTCTATTTTATCCCCCATGCTGTTCAACGTCCACATGAAATTGCTGTGGGAGGTTATCCAGAAATATAGACTGAGGTGTTACTAATATGCAGATAACACCCAGCTCTATCTCTCTGCTTTTCATCACATCAAGGTGAGGCAGTGGGTGTTCTAAACCAGCGCCTGGACTGGATGACCTGGACTCAATGCCATAACAGGCTCTCTTGAACCACTTTTTATACTTTATTTTGTATTTGTGTTTTTAACCTGTTGGTTGTTTGATGATGGTTTTAATTTTTGTGAACCGCCCAGAGTGCTTCGGCTATTGGGCGGTATAAAAATGTAATAAATAAATAAATAAATAAATGAGTGTCAATAAACTGAGGCTCAATCCTGACAACACAGAGGTACTGTTACTGGGTGATTCTTCTCCCTGGCTAAGTGATGTTCAACCTGCTCTAGAGGGGACTGTACTCCTCTTAAAGGACAAGTTGACCCTGTTCAGATGACATGCTAAGCCATGGTGGTTAAGCATTTTGAGCTAAACATTATGGCTTACCATCTCGTGTGAACCATGACTTAGCATGTCACCCTTTGTTTTTTCTCTGCCAACTGCCTTTTAAACAGGAGGCAGCACATCAAATGTAGTGCAAGCAGTCCACCACTTATGCAATGGACTTTTACTGTCCTCTCCTCCTCCCTGAAGCCCACCATTCGCCCCTAAAATCTGCTCCAATGGGAGCGATAGTGGAGAGACACAACTAGATTTCACCTCCTGAACCTGCACAACCATGTAGGGTATGTCTGTGTCACCCAGGAGGGGTGAGTGTTTTGGAAGAAATAATTATAATGTTTTGATACTTAAGTTAATGCTTATATTCAGAATGGCTACGATGGCATCAAGATGAATATGAACTTTAAACCTGAGTAGGTGTGTGAGATCTTTTCTACAGTTCCTGTTGCTAAGGAAACCCTTCCTTTGTCTACTTTGTTCAGAATAGACTTGTTTTATTTGGGATAAGACTTGTCAGCGATGCTGCCCTCATTGTTGCATCTGGAAATCACAGTGTGAGCACTGCCTATGAGTTCAGGACACACATGTATACAGCAAAGAATTAGTACAATGAAGCAGCCTTCTTTTTTTCGTTCTGAAAGCTTCTGAACATCAGAAACGACGACTCAGGATCAATTGAAAAGTTCTTGTTTTGCCTTCTCGATTTTTGACCTATCATGCCAACAGTTCCCTGCCCCCAGCCTTTCAGGTGGGCAGGGTGGCACTTTTTGCACCTGCCCCCTGAGAGAGTCGAAAGAGGGCCAACTGCAGCCTTTAGGTGCCAGGTATATGGAATAGTGAGAGGACTATACCATAGCAGAAATTTAACTAATTCCACTCAATTCAATCGCATCTCAAAATTGGAAGTGATTTCTTAATACTTAAAAATTACAAACCTGGTGGAATTTTCAATGGGTTGGATGCAGAATTTGCCTGCCATGGATGGAAAGGCTCCTGTCATCCATGGAAAGCTTCTGATCCAGTGGAGAATTCCGCCTAGCAGAAGCTTGGAAGAGACTGTTTTGCCAACTCCTCCCCCCCTTCTGCAGCCCTCCATGTCTCCTGAAAATCTCTTTCAGGGAGTTGGGGACCCTTCAAAGCAATGAGGGAGATGGATCTGGGTTGCAGGGAGAGGGGTGGGGGACCTGACCACCCTTATCTGCCCATGCAAATATTCTGAGCAGAACTCTCCCTACCTAGAACATCTCCTCTTTCTCTCTCTTTGACCATTTCTACACCTGCCTTTTTTCCTGGGATCGTCCCGGGATCATCCCTGTGCATCCAAATGACACACAGGGGATCCTGGGAGCAAGCAGGGAAGATCCCTCCATTTTCCTGGGATAATCCTTAGGTGTAGAAAGGGCCTTTGATTTTTGAAATGCCTCATCTCCTCCCGACCCTCAATGCCATAACAGGCTCTCTTGAACCACTCTTTAATCTTCCCCCTCTGATTCTAAGCATACCGTAATCTCTCGATCTGGTTTTCTTCTGCCTTGTATTCATTTTAATTGTGATTGCATAGTGATGTTTTTACTATTTCTTTTAACATCGCTCTGATAGATTTAATGAAGGCCAGCCTAAACATCTTTCAGACAAAGAAAACAAATTTTATTTTTTTTTGTATATAGATTATGATGCACACAGACTGGGTTCAGATGATCACAGCGAGGGAAGCAACCCTTGCAGCTGCTCCCCTGCCCCTGAACATCCTGTGTGCATTACCGCCATTTGCATTATTCCCCGCACTGCAGCACAGGTTGGCCTGTCATCCAAACCCAGCATGTGGCATGTCGGGCAGAGGGTCGTACCCACCCTACAACCTATACTGCACATCGCAGGTTGTAGGGTGGGTATGATATGCTCCCGCCATGCACGGGGTTTGGATGACACACCAACCTGCATCTGAACTTGCCCACAATGTGATGGGAGCATGCAGTTACCTGTAAACAAACATTGAGAATGTAGCTTGGGTAGGGTGCGGCCTGCTATTTTTATTTTAGTTTATGAGAAAAATAAAACAAAGGACAACAGTGAGCAGAGCACATTTTATTAATAAAGGCAAATGGCTGCAAATATAAGTTTTAAATATAAAGTGACTTGACAGTTCATCATTATGCACTACCAATCAAAGTCCGATGGTCAACATTGCTGTCACCCACTATTTTGCACAGAGCTGCACTTTTTTTTAATAGGGGTGGGTGTGATCCAAGATGACAGTCAGGAGAGGAAAAGCTGCTTTAGTAGATTGACTGTGATGAGGAAATAAATGTGTCCCCATCCAGGATAGCAGAGGGCATTCTCTACAGGCACTTTCATGTATGAAATCAGCCATAGATGAGCCCATTTCATGATGAGTAAAAGCTTGGGGTCAGATAGTGATGGTATAGCAGCTGGCAGGCCGAGTTCATTCCTGAGCAAACTGTTTTCTGCACATGACTCAGAATAGCTTTGGATGTCACCACACGTGCGGCCACCCAGATTCACAAGTGCCGGGCACTCCCAGGCATTGTGTAACTGGTGAAACATCTGAAGGGAAACCTATGAGGGTAAGATTGTAAGCTGAAAATGCACGTGAGGCCTATGAACCTTATCTGTACTAGGGTGACCGTATGAAAAGGAGGACAGGGATCCTGTATCTTTAACAGTTGCATAGAAAAGGGAATTTCAGCAGGTTTCATTTGTATATATGGAGAACCTGGTGAAATTCCCTCTTCATCACAACAGTTAAAGCTGCAGGAGCTATACTAGAGTGTCAATTTTAAAAGAGGGCAGGGCACCTGCAGCTTTAACTGTTGTGATGAAGAGGAAATTTCACCAGGTTCTCCATATATACAAATGACACCTGCAGAAATTCCCTTTTCAATACAACTGTTAAAGATACAGGAGCCCTGGCCTCCTTTTCATATGGTCACCCTAATCTGTACTCCCCGAAGTTACATTACAGGGTCAGAATGGCAATCAAAAAGCTTGAGCCACCCCATGGCTATACTTACATTAAAGCGGTGATTTAAAGCCGTACTTTTATTGTACTTACATTAAATCAATTGGTGTCAGCTGTGTAGAATATGAGCTCTGAGAGCCTGTTTTGGGATATGTTAATTTAGTAAACACTGAGTAGGTAGGGTGTACTTAAGTAGGTACATGGGCAAGTAGTGCACAAATAGCTACCTAGCTGAGTTTAGGGGATTCCTCTACAATCTTTGGGCCACCTCAAATTTGACAAATTCATATCATCAGCATGTGTGTACATCTGAGGCAGTAGGAGGCAGAAACCAGAACAACCCAAGGAAGATGAGCATTGCCCAGGCAAAGTTCCAGCCAGGACAGGAAGCCTTTGCAATAGGGCTGGCCCTATCATTCTCATGTGGGGTGTGTGTGTGGGAGCATATGGTCACTATACGCAGCTGCAAAAGTGTTAGCTGTCAAATCATGGCTTAGTGTGTCATCTGAACAGGCCCAGCATGATTTAAATGAAAAAGTTTATTAGCGGGAAAGTGAAATAAACAAACCAAATAAATAAATGTTACACACATACGCACACACTCAGTTATGGAAATGGCACAATTAAGAATTTAGTTTGATGAGAAATAGAAAAATTAAAGGGCACTCTCACCCCCACCCAAATTTTAAGAAGTTAAAGAAGGGAGCAGAGGGGAACCCACATAGGTGCGGAACAAAACAGTATCCATGAGCTTAGGCTGCCTGAAACATCTAGCTTCTGAATTAGGGTAATTATAGGATATTCCAATTAACACCCTCATTTCCCTAGGAGCATGGCAGGTTCTGACTGGCATTTGATGAACTAATTGGTGATAAGCTCAGGAATTTCTCTTCCCAGCAACTACATAAATATGCCCTTGAGAAAGTTACATTGTTATCAGGTTTTTTTGGGGTGGGTGGGGGTTAAGCCTTTGAAAAGGCTGATAAAGGAGGTAAATTAGCAGAACATTTCATAAAGCTGACATGATGAGGAAAATGTGTAGTCAGCTACAACAAACTGCCAGATAACACTTAGCAGCTGTGTATAGTGACCATATGGAAAGGAGGGCAGGGCTTCTGCAGCTTTAACTGTGGTGATGAAGAGGGAATTTCACCAGGTGCCTCATGCATACAAATGACACCTGCTAAAATTCCCTTTTCTACACAACTGTTAAAGATATAGGAGCCCTGTCCTATATCTTTAACAGGAAAATAACTACGTACTTCGAAAGTCTCAGTTTCAAATACTACAATGTTCTAAACGGAAAGAGAAGAGAGGGAAATTAGCAGAAATTACACGTAAATGTCCGTGAAAGCAGACCCAATGTCTAGATCTAAGTCCATTCATAAATGGCACCTGGACACCAATATGAAGTAGCTATGTTTTAAACACATGGAATCATGGGACAGAATCCAACAGTGACTGCCATGGGTGGCCAGCCCCTCCTTTCCAGGGCTTGTGGGAAGGTGATTTAGTGCTTCCAGGAATAACCCAAACTGAGCAAAAACACTCATTTCTGGAATGGGGCAGGCTGTCGAAGCTCACGTAAGGGGCATTTTAAAACAGAGGAAGCAGCGGCATATTTGGAGAAAGATAAGTAACCCCTGAGGAAGGAAAGCCCTTTCCAAAATGTGTTGGGCATAATTAAAAACACCTTTCCCCCCCTCCAGGCACTTGAGAATATCTGGTCTTCTGCTTTGGGACACGTAAGCGCCTTCCCTTCTGAATGTTTCCCTGACATTCTGGTACCCATGTAATTTGCAACCCTGTTCTATAACACCAAAAGGACTGTCATATTAAAGACCAAAAGGAAAAAAGAAAGGAAAAGCAAGGAAGGAAGCTGCTCCTTAGGAAAGAGTCCTACAATTAGTTCCGAAATTATTGAAACTTTACAACGCTATATTACAAGGAGAGAAGATACCAGAATCATGGGAACACTCATTGATAATCTTAATTCCAAAACCAGATAAAGATTTGACTATCCCTGATTCATATAGACCTATTTCATTAATAAATCAAGATGCTAAAAAATTTTCATCTATTTTGACGAAACGGTTAAATAAATTTATATCAGAATATATAGGAGAAGATCAATGTGGATTTGTGGCGGGGAGACAGATGCATAGTTTAGTGGGAAGAGTTTTAAATGTAATACACGCGATAAAAAAATCGGAATTTTGGCATTGGATATTTTTAAGGCTTTTGATTGTGTGAGCTGGCAGGCATTAAATATTATTTTAGATAAAATGGGATTTGGAAATAAATTTAAAACTATAATAGAACAGTTATATTCCCAAAATACAGCTGTAGTGGTGGTAAACGATGGACTCACTGATAAGATACGACTAGCCAGAGGTACAAGACAAGGATGTCCGCTCTCGCCGGTCCTGTTTGTAATGGTTATGGAAGTATCGGCGAACGCAATAAGAGATGATGGAGAGATAGAAGGAATTGGAGATGTAAGGAAAATAAAATTGAATATGTTTGCGGATGACACCCTATTGACTATTAAGAATCCAATAAGAAAAATAGAATTAAACAACAATTGAGAGAATTTGAAGAAGCTACAGGATTAAGAATAAATTGGTTCAAATCAGAGATGATTTTGTTTAATTACACTAAGAAGGAAGAAAAGGAATGGGAACGAAAGGGAATAGAAATGAGAGTTAAGGAACAGATTAGATATTTGGGAATTAAAATTACAAAAAATTTAGATAATTTAGAAAAGGAGAACTTAACGAGGTTAAAAAAAGAGGTATTAGAAAAATTGGAAAAATATAAAAGACTAAATTTATCCTGGTTTGGAAGAATAGCATTAATAAAAATGAAGATTTTAGCAAAGATTAATTTTGTGTTTAGGATGTTACCAATAAAAAATTCAGAAGTTGAGATAAAAAGTTGGCAAAATATTATTAACAAATATTGTAACGGAGATAAGAAAGCGAGGGTAAATAAGAATAAATGGTATTTAAGCCAAAAAAAGGGAGGATTGGGTCTCCCAAATATAAAATTATACTATGTAGCAAACAGGTTAAGACATATTGTAGAAGCAATTATAGGAGTAGGAGATTTAGATTGGATGGAGGATAAAATTACTTGTAATGTAGAGATGAGTTTGGAAAATGTTTTTTTTAAGGAAGGAGGGAGAAAGTGGCTTGAAAGTATAGATAATCCACTCCTGAGGTCTCAATGGGAAATTTGGAGTAAATTTAAAGGGAAGCTGCTTCCGAGCAACTCTCCCTTGTCACCGGTAATAATGTTAAAGAATTTCCCAGAGGAACTGAAGGGTAGATTAAGTAAAATATTAAAAGAGAAAAATAAAATGAAATTAAAGGATTGGTTAAGAGATATAAATACAAGAGAAGATATGGAAGAGCTGTTAAAGGAGAAAAAATTATCTTGGTTAGAGTATAGGCAATTAGAACAGTGGAATAAAAAGTGGATTAAAGAAAATAGAGTTTGTAGAGAAATGACGAAGTTTGAGGAGTTAATAGTTAAAAAGGAAAAATGTAAAGGAGGAAGTTTAGTCCTAAAAGGGTTAATGAGCGAAATATATAAAATATTGTTAGAAAAAGGGCTAATGGATAGTTCAGGAAAATTGGTATGGGAGACAGATTTGAAGGTACAAATAGGGCGTCAGAGCTGGGAGGGACTGTGGAAACAAAGAGTGTTGAGAAGTATGTCAGTGAGAATAAAAGAGAATTACTTTAAAATTTTGTGCAGGTGGTACTTAACCCCGATTAGATTGAATAAGATAAATAATCAGCATTCAGCAAATTGTTGGAGAGGTTGTGGGGAAAAAGGAACGTATTTACATATGTCGTGGGAATGCTAATATGTACAAAGAATATGGAAGATGGTGTTTTTTGAAATTGAAGAAATAGTGGGAATGAAAATAGAACAAACACCAAAAATTGCATTACTGTCACTATTTGAAGATTTAAAATGTGGAAAAGAAATTAAAGAATTGATATCGAGTTTGCTGACTGCAGCACGATTGATGGTAGCTAGGAACTGGAAGATTCAGGGGGAATATTCTATTGAAGAATGGTGTAGAGAAGTTTGAGATATAGCTATTAATGATAAATTGACTTGTAATATTAAGTGGAGGAAAGGTATAACTAAAATAAATGAGTTTGAAGGAATTTGGAAACAGTTCCTAATATTTGTGTTTTCTAAGGGAAGTGGGAAACCGCCAGCGGAAGAAAGTATGAGATTTTGGAAGCAGGAATAGATCCCGAGGTGGGGGGGTGCACTTATATGTTAAGAATGATTATATTGTATGATAGGATAGGTTATAGTTAATATTTACTCAATATATATGTATTCAACATTTATTCAAAATGTATATAGTATGTTGTGTTGTTGTTTCTTTTTTGTAAGATGTTTTAATTTGTAATAATAATAATAAAAAAGGAAAGAGTCCTACAAGCCATATTGAGATGTCTCCAGTGCCCTCCAAAGCTCTTTGAAAAACATGAACAGAAGAAGGCATCATTCTTTAAAAAAAAAAGTGTCAAAATGATTCCCTGTCACTGACTCTGGAAAGGAAAGTGAATAACCTGTAATTTAAAAGAATGGCTAGAAGGTACAGTAAGAGTTGCAAACAAAAAAAATTCTGCCCTTTGTATATACATCTGAAGGTGACAAGTCCATCACCAAGCTAGCTCAGGAATCTGGAATTTTAAACCATTTAGCAGAATAAAAAAACCCAACAAGAGCACTGTCCAGAAATCATATTTGTATATGTGATTCACATCTCATTTGTGAACCACCCAGAGAGCTTCGGCTATTGGGCGGTATAAAAATGTAATAAATAAAATAAATAAATAAAATAAATTCTAAACATCCATTTTGAAGGCTTCACTGATTTCAGGGAAACTAGAATGCCAAGTATTATTTATTTAATTATTATTATTATTATTATTATTATTATTATTATTATTATTATTATTATTATATTTATATCCCGCCTTTCCCCCAGTACTAAGTCCCATTTTCCCTAGCTTTCCAATACACTCCACTGTAACTAATACAAATGTCAGAGAATTTACTTGTTGCAAAGCTAAGGTTGCATGATCGAAGACCAGGATTGTTGGAGAAATTTGCAATGGATTCAAATGAGTTCAGATTTCTATGAATCCAACCTGCGGATTCCACAGTGGAGAGTCTTTTTCCGACTGGAATGGGTTCTGCAGACTTGCACAGTTTTTTTTAAAAAAACTTTTCCAGGAGATTTGCGCTAATGTGCACTTGCTCTGATATGCACTTGCACAAGTGGAACAAAATTCTTAGGAATCCCTAAAAAAATAATCTGAGTCTGTCAATGACCTGATGACAGAACAAAAGACCTGACAATTCGCAAAACACAGACAGAATGGATTTAACAATATCCAAGGGGACGGGAGGCAGTTTGTATGATCTACCCAGTCAACACTGGTTATTGGCTGGATTAAAATAATAATAATAATAACAACAACAACAACAACAACAACAACAATTGGGGAAGCCCCCTTGATGGTGTCATGTGTGGCAGGCAACCCAATAGAGGGCATTCTTGATATAGGCACACTAATTTTAGAACTCCCTCCCCCTCAGATAAGATTGCCGCCAAGTATTCTAGGCTTTAGGAGGCAATTGAAGACCTTGTTTATTGCAGGTTTTGACTTGAATCTGTGGTGCTGCAGGTTGAATGACTCCACCCATCCAGGAATGACTGTAAGAGGGCTTCCTCTTCCAGTTGAGCAACACAATCTGGCGTCCAGGAGGGTAGGGGCGAGCTGGTGACAACTCACTGAGCTTGAGCTTCAAACTGGATTCCTCCAAAATCCCAAATCTGGAAGACATTTCATAAATTTGGAGACTATTATTTATCTATACATGTGTTCTGCCTTGTTTTATTGATGTTTTGTTGGTGTTGTATCCCAATTTGGGATTATTTTGTAATATTAAATAAATCAATAAATAAAATGTGCAGCTGTCGAATAGAAATAGTATTAAGTAGGGCTGTGCTCTGCTTCGGTTCGGAGAAGCCATAGTGGAGCAGCCTGATTCGCCTCCGACAAAGGTGGAGACGAATCGGGTCGGGGGGGCTGCGGATTGAGGCAAAGCAGTTTGCCTCGATCTGGAGCTCCAGATGCAGGTAAGTGGAGGGGAGGGGGACTCACCTGGCGCCATTGCTACCACAGTCCATGCGGCGACGGCGATGGAGCCGGGGGAGGGGGGCTTACCTGCCTCCGTCATGGGCTTCAACTGAGGGCGAGGCCTCAAAGCAGAAGCAGGCCATGGCCTGCTTCCCCTTTGAGGCCTGGCCCTCAGTTGAAGCCCGCGACCGAGGCAGGTAAGGGGGTGGAGGGGAGTTTCGCTTACCTGGCTCCTCTGCCGCTGCCGCAGTCCATACAACGACGGTGGCGGCAGAGCCTCGTAAGGGGGGAGGGGGGCTTACCTGCCTTAGTCGCGGTCCGTTGCAGGCTTCAACTGAGGCCCCGACTTGAAGCCGGAAGAGGCCACGGCCTTCTCTTCTGGCTTCAACCGGGGCCTCAACTGAAGCCCGCGCTGGACCATGACGGACACAGGTAAGGGGGCAGGGGGGCTTGGCTTACCTGACACCGCTGCCGCCACCCATGCGGCAATAGCGGCAGAGCCGGATCTCGCTCTGCGGAGCGAGAGATGGGCGGATTGGCCCAAACCAGTTCGGGGAGTCCGTGCACAGCCCTAGTATTAAGGGTACACTTCCCTTATCATAGAATCATAGAACAGCAGAGTTGGAAGGGGCCTGTAAAGCCATCGAGTCCAACCCCCATGCTCAATGCAGGAATCCACCTTAAAGCATCCCTGACACATGGCTGTCCAGCTGCCTCTTGAATGCCTCAAGTCTGGGAGATCCCACTACCTCTCTACATAATTGGTTCCATCATCATACTGCTCTAACAGTCAGGAAGTTTTTCCTGATATCCAGCCAAATTCTGGCTTCCTGTGACTTGAGCCCATTATTCTGTGTACTCTGGGAGGATCGAGAAGAGATCCTGGCCCTCCTGTGTGTGACAACCTTTTAAGTATTTGAAGAGTGCTATCATGTCTCCCCTCAGCCTTCTCTTCTCAAGGCTAAACATGCCAGTTCATTCAGTCTCTCCTCATAGGTCTTTGTTTCCAGATTTTTAATCAACCTCATTGTCCTCTGATGAACCCCCTCCAGCTTATCTGGGCACAATACTCAAGATGAGGCCTAACCAGTGCTGAATACAAGGGAACTAGTACTTCATGTGATTTGGAAGCTATACTTCTGTTAATGCATCCCAAAATAGCATTTTCTTTTTTTGCATCCATATTACAATGTTGGCTTATAGTCAGCTTGTCATCTACAACAATTCCAAGATCCTTCTCACTTGTAGTATTGCTGAGCCTAGTGTCCCCCATCTTGTAACTGTGCATTTGGTTTCTTTTTCCTAGGTGTAGAACTTAGCATTTATCCCTATTAAATTTCATTCTGTTGTTTTCAGCCCAGTGCTCCAGCCTATCAAGATCACTTTGAAATTTGTTTCTGTATTCCAGGGTATTAGCTATCCCACCCAATTTTGTGTCATCTTCAAATCTGATAAGCGTTCCCTGCACCTCCTCATCCAAGTCATTAATCAAAAATATTGAAGAGCACTGGGCCCAGGACTGAGCCCTGCAGTACCCCACTTGTTACTTCCCCCCAGTTTGAGAAGGTACCATTGAGTACCTTTGAGCTCTTTGAGTCCAATTCTGTAGCCAACTGTGGATCCACCTAATAGTTGTTCCATCTAGCCCACTTTTAAGTAGTTTGCTATTTAGAATGCTATGTGGTACTTTGTCAAAACCTTTGCTGAAGTCAAGATATATTATGTCCACAGCATTCCCACAGTCCACAAGGGAGGTTACCTGATCAAAGAATGAGATCAGATTATTCTGGCAGGATTTGTTCCTGAGAAATCCATGCTGGCTTCTTGTAATCACTGCATCATTTTCAAAGTGCTTACAGATTGACTTCTTTATAATCTGCTCCAAAATTTTCCCAGAGATGGATGTCAGACTGACTTGTCTGTATTTATTTATTTATTACATTTTTATACCGCCCAATAGCTGAAGCTCTCTGGGCGGTTCACAAAAATTAAAACCATAATAAAATAACCAACAGTCTAAAAACACAAATACAAAATACAGTATAAAATACTGTAGTTCCTAGGTGCCTCCTTTTTTGCCCTTTTTGAAGATAGGGACGTTAACCCTCCTCCAGTCATCTGGAACTTCACCCGTCTTCCATAATTTTACAAAGATAATAGACAGTGGTTCTGAGACTTCTTCTGCCAGCTAGGATGCAGTTCATCAGGCCCTGGAGATTTGAACTCGTTCAAAGAAATTAGGTGTTCCTTGACCATTTGTTTATCAATTGCAAACTGCAATCCTGCCCTTTCAGCTTGTACTGCACTTTTGCCAGGGGAGGGGAGGTCATAGACTCACATTTGGCTGAAGACTGAGCCAAAGTAGGAATTCAGCATTTTGGCCTTTACTTTGTCATTTGTTATCAATTTGTCATCCTCATTAAGCAGTTGAACCACCATTTCTTTCCTCTGTCTTTTACTATTCACATACCTGAAGAAAGCTTTTTTGTTGCTTTTAGCATCCCTCGCTAGCCTCAGCTCATTCTCAGCTCTAGCCTTCCTGAAGTCGTTCCTGCATTTCTGTGCTACGTGTCTGTACTCTTCTTATGTAGCCTGGGCTTCCTTCTACTTCCTGTATGTGTCCTTTTTTTTGTTTTCAGATCATCTCTAAGCTTTTGTAGAGCCACATCGGTTTCTTCTGTTGTCTTCTATCTTTTTTCCTTGTTGGAATTGTTTGTAATTGAGCTTTCAAAAATTCCTTTTTAAAAAACTCTTGCCTCTCAGGGATTCATGAAATGTAAGGAAGTATTTCTAACTGCTGTCCTTTGGCACACTTTCCCCACTACACCTAGATGTCATTGGTACACTTGCAGAACAAACTGTTTAATTTCTGGCAGGCAATTGGAGACTAACAGAAAGCACTCACTGTAGTTATGAAACAACAGTGGATCAAAAATTGGCTCACTGATCAGAGTTAAAGATGTGGGAATCACTGAACTTTCTTTCTCTTCCACTGAGCAGGAAATTTCACATCCTTAGCAGACCAGTAAAAATTTAATAAATCCAGTCAGACATATGATCGTTGCTCTTCTGCTGCAGCTGATATTACATGTGCTCATTCCAAGGAAATAATTAATATCCCTTCGTGCAAAATGCTCTCCAGTAGCTAACTACAGATCCAACTTTCCTTCTTGGTCTATCTATTGTTAATTACAAAATCTCTCCTCCCAATCCCATGGCGGCCTGCAGAATAACAGGGAGAATAAATGCACCATGTCCTTTATTTGACCATTTACACCTGCAATTTTGCATAAATCATGCTGTTTACAACTCCCATTTTGTACATTTATGGAAATTACATTTGGCGATTTCCATAAAAGGCTTGCTTGCAATTTTGCATAAAATCAACAACAACAACAACAACAACAGGGTTTCAATTTAGTGCCAGGACGATGTACAACATATGTTTGTGTGCCCAGCCCTCTAGTTCTTTTATTCTCATGTTATTGAAATACGTTATCTCCACCTCCCTGGGTCAAAATATCTGGAATTGCAGTTTATTCCTAATATAACACTATTGACCGAAATGGATGCACACACCTGGGGTAAACTTAGCCTCATCTTTCTTTCTGCCTTCCTGCTAATCTATGACAACATCATAATACTCAAAAGACATTAACATGATGAAATGTTCATCCATTTTCCAGAGAAAGAATTCTCTGAACAGCAGGCATTATTTACAGCTCAGCAAACAGAACTCTAATTAACCCCAGCAACCAAAGAGGGAAACCCAGCTAGTTAAGGTCAATAGATATAATAATTTTGAGCATAACAGCCTAACAGACCATATAGTGGTTACAAAGGAAAACAAAGGAGGAAAATGCATCAGATTTGTCCTCTTAATCAAGAGAGAGAGAGAGAGAGAAAGAGAGAGAGAGAAGGAGGAGGAGGAGGAGGAGGAGGAGGAGGAGGAGGAGGAGGAGGAGGAGAAGAAGAAGAAGAAGAAGAAGAAGAAGAAGAAGAAGAAGAAGAAGAAGAAGAAGAAGAAGAAGAAGAAGAGATTTTAAAAGGGCTCTGTCTTCTTATGTATAGCTTCTCACAAACACACATTTAGCAAGTGTGGGGCTTTGGGGGTGGGGGAGGATCACAAGGAAAACCCCTGCTTATGAGGACTAGTAGGGATGTTGGAAAAATTTGAGACAGACTAAAATCACTTATGATTTTTAAGAATCCAACATACAAAATCCGCTGCAGAGTGGCCTCCTTGGGCCATGCAGAGTCTGTGGGGTTTTGGATCTTATATATTTCTGAAAATTATGGAAATTTATTCATAGAAAAATACTCAAGTTTCTGCTGAGATATGTGCCAACCTGGAAAAATATACAAGGGGGAAATTAACTGGAATGGGAACAATACACTAAATTACATAAATTGTTGTGAATCCTTTTACGGAATTATTTGCACATTCGAAAACACAAATCCACAAAACACACACAGGATGGATATCTTTTAAAAAATTGGGACACCTGTAAGTACTAGTACTTCCACTTCCCTAGAGGACTCAGCTCCCCATGCAGAACATGAAAGGAGAAATAGTATGTGAAGGAATAGGAACCATACGCCCTTTTCCAGGAGGAAAATTGGTTGCTACCCACGTTCCTCTAATAATGTCTATGCTTTAAGGTGGATTCCTGCGTTGAGAAGGGGTTGGACTTATAGGCCCCTTCCAACTCTACTATTCTATGATTCGAGACATGATGAGGCAAGGTGAATGATGTGGTTCCTCTCCATGCTGCTATTACCCTCTCTGAAACTGGTTGACACTGATGTGGGTAAGAACCATGTTCATGTTCATCAGCCCTAAAATGCTAATGGGAATGTGATGGGAATGTTTTGACAAAGCAGGCCCAATATCCCTTTACAATTTCTTCCACTATTCCTAACTCTGTTCAGCTGTTTTTAAAAGCCTCAACAATCCTGGGTATTCCTTTCCCAACAATGTCTCTCATCTATTATGTCTTTGCGACAGCACTTAATATTGCCCTCTTATCAGACTATGCCAAGATGGTTCCAATGTAAAATGTACAGGCAAGTATGTCTTATTCTTTTCTTTTTATGTAATCGTTATCTGAGCTCTCTAGATCAATATGGTATTGCTTCGTGTCCTTAGCCTTCCAGCTATCACAAGACTGTGCAAGATATCTATCCACTTCTCTTTGCTCTTGCATCATCTTCTTTTCATAACTGCAGCATCTCATTCTGACAGTTCGTTGTTATCAGGTGGATCTCCTCTTCCCCATCTTATTGAACTTCCTTATCTTTCTTGAGCTTTGTTTGCCATACTCATATTTCTCTTGTACCCCTATCCAAACGTGCTGCACAATACTTTATTTTGGGAAGTTTAACTATTTGGGGGCATGTCTCAAAGATATAGACGAAACTTGAGATTTTGAAGAGGCTGCAACAATACTTGCAAATGATGCATTTGTATTCAGAAAGCTCATTCTGAAAATGTCTCCATAACTATGAGCTAAACCAGGTGATTAATCCTGAAGAAGCCTTTGGCGAGAAGCTAGCTGGGCCGAACTTCTCTCACCTTCCTTTAGCTCTGCCCATTTTAGTCTGCGGCGTACTCTAGATCAGCTAGCCTTAAAGTTCCCTCCCCCTTGGAAGAATGCTGATTTCCCACAGACTGTGTGTTGTTAACATTTTCAGATATAAGGTCTGGCGAAGAGTCCGTGAGAGTCACCTCCCCCACTCCCCATACAGGCTGGTATGTTTCTGGCACTGTCTCTTCTGCTTCAGAATCTGATTCTGATTGAACCAGGTAAATGTGTAGAGGATTGCAGCTTAACTTCCTAGAATCATAGAATAGTAGAGTTGGAAGGGGCCTACAAGGCCATCGAGTCCAACCCCCTGCTCAATGCAGGAATCCACCCTACAGCATCCCTGACAGATGGTTGTCCAGCTATCTCTTGAATGCCTCTAGTGTGGGAGAGCCCACAACCTAACTAGGTAACTGGTTCCATTGCCTTACTGCTCTTACAGTGAGGAAGTTTTTCCTGATGTCCAGTCAGAATCTGGCTTCCTGTAACTTGAGCCCATTATTCCGTGTCCTGCACTCTGGAATAACTTGATTTATAATTGCAAGCCAATAATGCTAAGCTGTGTATGAACTATATAAGACCCCATCAAATAGGCTACAATTTTATCAATCAGTGTTTCAGAAGGGTGATTGGGGGGTTGGATTTAGTTCCTGTCCTTTTTCTGATTCCACCAAAATACTGATGAGAAGTGATAGATTAGATTTATGCACATGCAGCTTCAACTACTGCACATGTGCACAACTACACTGGGCTAAGACATATGCTTAGTTGGGTCAGCTTTCCAGGGTTTGGCCTTTGTGGATTGTTTATGGCTGAATCCACCCTAGAGCAGCCTGAAATCATCATCATCATCATCATCATCATCATCAAGCACTCATGTCAATGCCTTATCAAATCAAATTTTGGACACTTAAAGATGGAATGAGATTTCCTCTGTCTGCATTTCTGCTAAGAATATAATTCTTCTTTTCATATATTTTTACCCTTAATCCCCTCCCTGCCTTCTGATTCCCTGTATTCACATGAGGGATTAAAAGCAGTTAGGAAGAAGATCATTCTTTTCTTTGTTGACTTCTGAAAAATCGATCGTGGCCTTACAGCAAAAGAGCCAGCTTCCCTGGAGTACACAACTTGACAAGTGATAGTCTCTCCTATGTTTTTGTGCATTCAGAATAATCCGCTTGGTCCATAGGAAGGGAGTGCTGGGGGGAATCCGCACGTCATTCCGAGATCGCTTCTAAGCGACCCCAGTGTGGCGTGAAAGCGAGTGTGTAACTGGCCTTTGGAAGAGCCGACGAAGGGACGTCCTTCCCGCCGCCGCCACCTGCAGACCTCCTCGCCGGCCGGGACGGAGAGCTCGGGGGAAGAAGGCGGGGTGGAGAGCTTTTTCCGCTCTCACCTTTTTCCGCTCTCCACCCTGCCTTCTTCCCCCGAGCTCTCCATCCCAGCCGGCGAGGAGGTCTGCGGGTGGCGGCGGCAGCGGGAAGGACGTCTCTTCGTCGGCTCTTCCAAAGGCCAGTTACACACTCGCTTTCACGCCACACTGGGGTCGCTTAGAAGCGATCTCTGAACGACGTGCGGATTCCCCCCTGGTGAGTGGCAAGAGTCTTCCCAAGAAAGGAGACAGGAACAGACAAAAGCAATAGACCCAGGCAGGATCTATCCTGCTGCTTTATAATGGTACTGAGGTGCGCTGACAACTGTTGGGGCCCAGGACGCATTCCATGTACCATTGTCAAACTGCTTTCAAAGTCTTATATCCTGCTTGGTGTACATCTGGCCCCAGTGTAGGGAGATAGAAGTGGCCACTCAAGTGCATGCCCAGGCAACTAGGCCTTAAAAACACTGGAAGTCATATTCCCTTCCCAGTTGTAAATGGAATAAATACAATATAGCATAGTATTTGCAGATCTTCTGCATATATTGATGGAGCCACACAAACAAAGAGCACTGATCCCCCCTCACTCACTCAGGATGTGAACAACAGGAAGAAGAAGCCAGGGAGGTGAACGATCACCTTCACTTTAAATTGGTCAAAATTGGCCAATTGGGTCTTGAACTCTCCACCCTGACTAGAAGCATATCTTCACGTTCTCCCGCAGAGGCCTTTCCATACTTGGCTACCTGAGAATCAGGTTCCATTTTAGGTTTTTTTTGGAGTTATCAGTACATTCAGGCCTATGTCAGGGATGCTGACATAGGCCTGACCATCTGTCAGGGATGCTTTAGGGTAGATTCCTGCATTGAGCAGGGGGTTGGACTCAATGGCCTTGTAGGCCCCTTCCAACTCTGCTATTCTATGATTCTATGTCTTGCAGTGACATAAGTCTATTTAGAAATAAGTCTATTTCTAGTCCATACTTTCTTGTATTCAGTTCTAAATCCATTCTACCAAATTCCTGCATCAGTCTGTGAATATATATGTGTGTGTGTGTGTGTGTGTGCGTGCACGCGCACATTTATTTTTGTATGTAACTTTCCCTAATATGCAGAAAGTTGTTTGGCCTATCTTATCCAGCATTCTGTTCTCATGGTGGCCCACCAGGGAAGTATGGGAACCCCACAAACAGGAGACAAATATAACTTCCCATGGTTGTTGTTCTGCAACTAGTATTGAGAGTACTGGTACTGTCTCTGATACTGGAGGTAACATAGCCGTAAGATCTAATGGGTTCAATACAGATGGACTCCATCTCTAAATGAGCAATTTATAGCATGCTCATGAAGTTTCCAGGTAGTTTTCATGGTGTCATTATCAGGCAGGACAACTCCCCCCTTCCCCCTTATGCTGCTGTTAGAAAACACAGATAAAATTAGCTTTAAAAAAATAAATCAGACAAATGACCTTGTGTATTGATGGTGGTGCACTATAATTCCACCACTAGATGGTGCTGTTTCATTGGTTTGAATGGAAGTTCAAACTCAGGTCAGAGATAGGAAGATTCCATTCAAATCACATGGCCGCCCATGGAATGAGCTGATTGAAATCTTGGGACAATTTTGGCATAAAAATGGAAGCAGAAAGCAGCGGGGCTGTGGTGTTTAAATGTAGAGAAAATACACTGAAATCATTGATTTCAATGGGTCTACTCTAAGTATAGCTAAGTCCAACCCAGATATACACCAAGCAGGATATAGCACTATGAAAGTGGTATGAAAGCAACATGGAAGTAGTATATGGTATGTGTCATGGGCTCCAATAGTTTTCAGTGCACTTCAATACCGCTATAAGGCAGTAGTGTAGGTCCTGCATATACTACTTTCATAGTGCTGTATCCTGCTTGGTGTAGATCTGGGCCCATTGTGTATAAAGGTATTGTGTACGAAGGCAAAATTAACTTTCTGATTTACTTTCCAATTGTTTCAATGCTGGCTGGGGAATGCCGGTAGTTATAGGACTCCCCCCACCCCTCAAGACATACATAGGATCGTGCCCTTAATGTATCAATGTTGCATTTTCACTGCAAGGGTGGAGGAAGAAGTGCTTGTGAGAACTTTTGCCTTTGGTGCCAAAATAACTTATTTTGACTTGAGTTGGTAGTTATGAGCGTCATTTGTTTGCTGTTTTACTTCAGGCAGCAAAATGTGTTGGGCTGACCCGGGAAAGAAAGCCTGTTTGTACCTGCCTTCTTAACAGTACTATCTTTATTAACAAGTAAAAGAAAAGTGATCAAAATATATATACTGCGTTTGGCTCAATTCCCCCTAGAATGGAGCCATGAGTATGGGCCTTGAAATCTGCCTGAGAATCTCTCCCTTGCCGTCACTGAAATCTGAATCAGCACTTTTGCCTTCTCTGAACCCCTTTAAGCTTTTAAGTCCATTCCTCCCATTAAGCCCAGATCCTCCACTGTACCTACTACCTAGGAAATGATGTCAAATTAGCCTTTTCTGATGACTGCTACATTTGTTGCATGACCCTCATTTAAATGTTATACCTCATGTTCCGCTAGGCTAGTTTTATCTCCTGTGAAATATATCTTTTGGCTGTTAGTGTGCAACTGGATAGGAAACCATTTTGTTAATCAATGTGAAACCCATCTTGCAGGTACATTTTGAGGTCATAGTGCTCTAATAATAACTCACCAGAATAAGTAATACTCTGACTTGCTTGGCATTGTAGCCATTTTTATTTTTATCTTTGTGGAGACAATATTGAGCTTTATCACACCAGCGTTATACTGTGCAATCGCTGCGAATTGCGTGCAAAGAACTCCAAAAAATTTCATCTTATAATCTGCTTTTATTGTGAAGTTCTCCCATGCATCCTGCTTTAATTGTGCTTCTTAACCAAAAGAAATGCAATATTTTGCTACTAGTTTTCAAGCATATCATTTGTTGTTTTCCGAGCGGCCACTGGGGCGCAGGAGCAGGATTTGAAGAAAAATTGAACAAATGCTTACATCTGTGTAAGCTTTAAAGATAAAGACATCAAAATTGGCACAGTAATAGATATTAAGGTGAGCTTTAAGCATACCAAATTTGAATTGGATTGAGTCATCCATTGATTTTTTATGATTTTTTTTACATTTCCCCCCTTAAACCCATCTCCTGGTATGCAAAGGATCTAGCCACCCCGTAGCTTAGCGCTGTAGGGGATAAATCAAGGGAAACAGGGACGTGGGATGAAGCTCATTAATGAAAGCACTTGATGAGAGTGTATGAGTACAGCATTTCCAAAATTACTTATTTATGCATGGTGTGAAGAAAGTGGAGAGGCAGAAGTATTTATCCCCTTTTCATAATACTAGAACCTGGGATCATTCAATGAAACTGAATGTGGTGGGATTCAGGATAGACAAAGGGAAGATGTAAATGGTGGATGCCAGCTTGGTCAGCTTTAAGAGGGGATTGGACAAATTCATGGAGAAAAAGGCTGTCGCTGGATGGCAATATGTCACCTCCATGATCAGAGGTGGTCTGCCTCTAAATGTCACTTGGGAGCATGAGCAGGAAGGTGTTATTGCACTAATGTGTCCTGCTTGTGGACGTCCCATAGGCATCTGGGTGGACACCATAGGAACAGAATACTGGACAGGAGAGGACTTTGGTCTTATTCAGCAAGGCTCTTCTTATGTTCTTCTTTGTATTTGTTACTGAAGATGAAAGATCATGTGGTTTCTGATTCATAAATATTCTGAATTCAAATTCAATGTCAACAATTTATTGCAGTCAATAGACCAGAAATATTCTATTAAAATATATGCTAAACTAGGTCAGTAACCAAATTTTATTACTGAAGAACTGCAGAGGTCCACTTAATTGTGAAGCACAGGAGATGTCTTGGTGTGAAAGTAGAGGACCATTCATTAATTTGTCCCCAGATCTCCTGGCAGAAAACCAACTTGCAACCAACAGAGTCAATCTATGTTTGTTATGCTTCCCTTAGAGGGAATCATTGTAACAGCTGTTACCTCGACAACTTGCCAAATCATCTTCATTGCTGATTAGCCTTGCGATGGCATGTAATGGCTACTTATCACAGCTCTTCCTAGTTGGCTGATAGCGTATTAGAAGGGTGAATTATGAAAAGGAAAATATCCCATTAGCAACGAGTAGCTTTGGGGAAAGTTTTCCTTATCATTTGTTAGACATACCAGACCCAAAGGATAAGATTTGGGAGTTGTCCAATCGACTTGACAAGGGAAGGCAGGATCAAATCTGAATGTAATTTTTTTACACTGAATAACCTAAGTGTAAAAAAAAAAGCATTAAGTTGTGCAAGTCTAATTCATTCAATAAGACAAATTCATGTAGATGTGCACTTATAGTATATGTGTTTTTCTGCTGTTTGCATGGCTTGGGACCGAGCTACATTCTCCCATACAAGCCTGCTTGGGTTTTAAGATCTTTGCAGGAGACCCGGGGGCAGAGCCTGGTGGAAGGTGACCAGTGGTTGGTCCCCTTCCACCAGGAAGAGGGCTGGGGCAGCTTCGGGACCCAGATGGCTGCAGAGAAAGACCCTGTGCTCTCTCCTCGGCGTTGAGATCACCCAACGCCACCCCAAGAGAGGGAATGAGCAAGATTGAAGAGGGAGGTGAAGCCAACATGGCACCATGAAGACAGCCCCCTGTCATTTTGGGGGGCAGGAAGGCAAGATACGAATTAAATAAATCTTAAATAAATGAAGTTTACTCTTTATGGGTACCGCCCCTTCTGCGTCTTTCAAATTTTGGGGAAGGGTTAGGGTTTACTTCATCGAGTGGTTGGAATATTTGGCAGGGTCATCATCTAAGGGTAGGCAAACCAGTCTATTCTCAGGACAATGGCGCGTTGCCTATTTCATCCTCTTTCCACATTAATCTGATTCTTTAAAAAATAATCTGAGCAACAATCCACATTTAAATACAGGTTTTAAAATAGCTCTGAAAACATATGCCCCCTTTAAAATATATCTTTCTAAATTTCTTTCTCATAAAGTATGGATTTAAAACATATTCTGATAGGTTGTTGAGCCAAGAACTCCACTGGAACACCCAGAAAGCCAGCGGATAACTAAAAATTCTGTTTTGCATATTAGCCAAGGAGCTTTATATCAGAGGGCAGTATCCAATACTGCTGCTGCTGCACTCCCACCATTTCTGTGTGCTAGTAGGGTGCACCACTTGCACAACAGGAACTAGTGCTTCTCACAGTAATCCTGGAAAACAGTGCAAACTCTCATTTCCATATGTGGACAGGTCCGTGGAGCTCGCCGCTGACCTGCTCTCTTCTGGAAACAAGTGTTTTGCTCATTTCTAATTGCTGTAGAATCTGCTATTATTATTATTATTATTATTATTATTATTATTATTATTATTATTATTATTATTTTATATAGCACCATCAATGTACATGGTGCTGTACAGAGTAAAACAGTAATAGCAAGACCCTGCCGCATAGGCTTACATTCTAGCTTCCCGTCGCATTAGGAGCGGCTCCCACTAGCACTCATGCTGTGTTGGATATTGCCCACAATTTGCAATTTGCAATCGAGCTCTAGGTATTACCTAGAGCTCGAAATAGAACCCTACTTTTGGAGGTTGCATTCCTTTAGGTATCCACCTTGGCCTCCTCTTCGGATTCTGGTATCTCTACTCTCCCTGCTCTCTTGGAAGGAGGGGAGGAGTAAGAGCAGATGGGGTGTTTCTGCCATGTCACGGCATTCTCAAAGGAGCAGTTCTGTATTTGTTGTGGGAGCAGCTACCTTTGCTGGGTTAGGTAGGGCAACCATATGAAAAGGAGGCCAGGGCTCCTGTATCTTTAACAGTTGTATAGAAAAAGGTATGTCAGCAGATGTCGTTTGTATGCATGCGGCACCTGGTGAAATTCCCTCTTCATCACAGGAGTTAAAAATACAGGAGCCCCACCCTCTTTTGTATCCGAACACTCTAGTATAGGCCCTGCGGCTTTAACTGTTGTGATGAAGAGGGAATTTCACGAGATGCTGCATGCATACAAATGACACCTGCAGAAATTCCTTTTTCAAGATACAGGAGCCCTGTCCCCCTTTCCATATGGTCATCCTATGTTAAGTGACATCAGCTGTTGTCAAAAGCAAATGAGGAACTTCTACCTTAAAGGGGTGGGTGAACAGCAGAATTTCCTACTTCTTTTTTCTCTCCAGGTGCATGGGACCAGGTGATGGTCAACCAGTTCTCCTTACTGTTACTTTACCTGTTGACTGTTTTGAATGCTGGAGGGAGGGATCCCCCTCTGTTCCATGGCCTGCGTGTGACACAACTGCTCTACCAGATAGGAGTTCTCTCATTAGACAGGGACTGTTTGAACCAAGTCCAACATGTTCTTTCTTCTATCTGCTATTTCAGAATTGAAGGAAAACTCCAGCTGGCTTTTGGGATGCTCAGAGTCACACCAAGGCAGCCATGTCACGCAAAGCGGTTTCTTTGATAACTGGGAATTTTATTAATAGGGCATATCCATTCTTTACAGATAAGAGGTGCCTGCACTCATCTTCAAAATTAGATAGTGCTATTTATAAAGGATGTGGTGACCTGATGACTGGAACTTTCCATAGTTGTCATAATAGCTGATGGTACACATGGGGGTAAACAAGATACAAAGCCTAGAAAATTTGAGCAATCTGTTCCACCCCACCCCACTCTCTCCCCCCCTTTTTTTTAATGAGTCATTCGGGGTTCATGACCTGATCACACAACTTGTGTGGAATTCTTGCAGTCAAAATATTTTTGATGCAAAAAATCCAGCTTTCAAGGGTTCCAAAAAACTCCCTCCAATCCCTGTGTGTGTTTCTGCGGGTCTGCAGTCTCAGTATGCTGCGAGTTTTAGGGGATCTTATTTACAACATGATCCTAGCCAGTCAGGGATATGTCTTGATGTCGTCAGAGTTTCACATAGACGATCAGGTTTGACTTTTCACTACATCACTGACGTTTGCCTTCTATCTCATGGGGAAGTGCGGGGAGGAGGAAGAAGACGTTTCTCTTGCCAGTGATTCAGCTGTCCTGCCCAGCTGTAATCATGTGGCAGAACATAGATGGGGATGCTCACATAGATGAATGACCAATGTACATCCACTTGAAAGAAGAGTTCAGCCAAAATCACCCCTCCATTTTGCCACTCTTTTCACAGATTGCAGAGATGCCCTGTCCTTTTCAGCAATTTCCAGAGTGCTCACTCCACTTACCATAGTAGTAATTGCTGAGTTTCACTGCCTGCTTATTGTGCCAGCGGCAGTGCTTGCTCTCCGGGTGTCGCTGGGTGCCATTTTCATAAAATCTTTGTCTTATGTTCATGATGCCAATCGGTGCCTTCACTGTAGGAGCATAGGAAGCTGCCTTATTCTGAGTTAGATCCTTGGTCCATCCAGCCCAGCATTCTTGACACTGACTGGAAGCGGCTCTCCAGGGTTCCAGGAAGATTCTTTCCTAGTCCCATCTGGAGATGCCAGGAATTGAATCTGGGGACTTCTACATGCAAAGCAGGAGCTCTACTCACTCAGCTTTGACCCCTCCACTCCGACGTGGCCTCAGATGTCATCATATACTGTCGCCAAATCTCATTGGCTATGTTGCACTTTCATGATACCAAACTAGAACAAGGGCATTCTTTCTGCCCTTTGTTGTGGGTAAAACCAAGATTAAAAAATGGCATCCAGCAATAGCAAGGGGTGCCATCACTGCTACTGGGATCATGGGTAGGCAATCAAAATGGGGAGCGAGAGGGGGCTTTGATGGAGGAGCTTTGGGTGGCAGATCCCCCCCCCTTTCCAACCATGGACAGTAGTGCTAAACTTTAGAAAGGGCACTTGGCATTAATCCTGGACACTAGAAAATATGAGGATGAGAGAGCAGGCTTTCTGACTGATGCCACAAGTAAGGAGAAGGTGACCTACTTCCTGTCTTATGCGTCGGGGGCAGTGGAAGCCGCCGAACGCAAAGACTGTGGCGGCGGAGCAGGTAACCCCCTCCCCCATTTACCTGCTCTGCTGCCACCTTTGTGTCCAGCATTCTGGACACAAAGGTGGGTAAGGAGACTGGTGGGAAGTGGGGGGGTGGGGCCGCCTCTGTAGCACTGCAGCGGCAGATGGTGGAGCAGGTAAGGGGGAGGGGGATTACTTGCTCTGCTGCCTCCACCATCTTTCCATCTGGCGGCTTCCACTGCCGCGGCCTAGTTCCCGTCTTAAGCGTCGGCGGCAGTGGAAGCTGCTGGCCACAAAGATGATGGCGGAGGTAGACAGTGAAGCAGGGAAGGGGGAAGGGGGGGCTTATCTGCTCTGCTGCCACCACAGTCTTTGCATCCAGCTGCTTCCACTGCCGCTGACGCATAAGACGGGAAGTAGGCTGCATGGCCTACTTCCGGTCTTACGTGTCGGCGGCAGTGGAAGCCACTGGATGCAAAGTCTGTGGTGGCAGTAGATGGCAGAGCAGGGAAGGGGGAAGGTTTTTTGCGTTGTCCACTGCAAAGAACGGCGGCAGACGGAAGAGGCACCAGGTAAGTGGGGACAGTTTTCTGGGTGCTGGCTGTGCAGCCGAGCTGTGCAGCCTGCACCTAGAAAACTCCCAAGTCGCCTTGGAGGGTCTGAATTTCATCTTGGCTTTGGCACCGAGGTGGGTCAGGAACCCCCGAGGCAGCCCCAAAGTGGATCGGGGCTGCTTCAGGGGCTCTAGATCGGCCTCCGAGGCAGTTTGGAGGGGTCCCTGCACAGCCCTAGAGAAAAGCATGAAAATGTATATTGGGTGGGTGGGTGGGTGGGTGGGGACTGCATTTTTTAAAGTTTTCATTTTTAAAGTGAATATTTTATAAATATAAATGAAACTCTGGAAACATGCAAGCTTTTCCTGAAAAAAAAAAGGATTCTCATTCATGTTTTCATTCTGGTGTGCAAACGGGTTAAATTCAAGTAAAAAACAAAGCAAAATAAAATCCTCTTACTTCCTTAATCCCCACTGGAACGCAACTCTTGGGGTGAAAGAGATCAAAACCCCTGACTCAAGAGATCAGGTCTGCCAAATTTCAAATGGATAGGAAATGCAAGAGAGAAAAAAAGCATACAGACACACAGTCTCAATCCTATTTAGAAGATCAGCTATTTTAGTCCAAGGACTGGACACCAATAGGAATGTAGTGAGTCCAAAATAAAAAGGGAAACCCAAGTTTTTTTTCAGGCTATAGGGTCCAATAGGCAAACTTAGTGATACTCATGAGTCTTGAGAGAAAGAAACTGCAATCCCAGAGCTTGTTAAATAAGCTCTAGAGAAGTGTCAATCAAAGGCTATGATAAATCCTGGTAATTAAGCCCCCACCCCCCAAAATATGGCGAGATCTCTGCAAAAAAAGAGAAGTTTAGGACCTTTTATTATTTTCAAAAATTATATTTCATATTGTTCATTTTATTAATTATTTCATATCAGATATTCTATGGACATTTACACTCAAGAGATCTGACTCCAGCTGGGCTTCCTTCACACACATGCCATCCCAAGAGGACGCACTGGAGAGCAGCTAAGGAACTCCTGTGGAGGCATAGTTGTAAACATTTGGGCCTAACAAAACTCCCTCATGCTGGGTTTGCTTTGTAAGGGTCAGGATGAAGCAGCCCGTAGTTTCACATTTAAAAAACAAACTATTCAGGTGAGTGGCAATGAGTGACATGTGTGGGTGTTAAAGCATTATTATTTGAAATCGCTTCAGCAAGAGCTCTGCTCCAGCAATGCTCCATTGTGACCTCAATGCTCCTTTAGCATAAGTGTAGTTAAGAACATATTCCATCTCAAACAAAATGTGCTCCCACAGAGCGACCTTAAACAATAAACAGAATTTCTGGAGAAGCTACATTACTAACCTCTGCATTACTGTGGGAGGCTACAAAATGTCTGAGTCCTTTGGCTGTACCTTTCACAGAGTTTCATAGTGATTTCCCCTCAAGGTTAAAGGGAGCTAAAGCATTCTCTCTTATGCTGGTGACTATGTTACCATAGTCCATTTAGCTAGTGGCAGAAGATTTTGACTTGACTGATCAGAATGAGATCATAGAACCATAAAATCCAACACCTTGCTTAGTGCAAGGAGATCACAAACTACTGAGTGCCAATATTCTCCTCCGGCATAGTAAATTTTGAAACTATCTGGGGTGGGGAGAAAGCACATACTGCCAGTAGGATGGCCAGGTGTCCTATTTTATAAAAGACACTCCTGTCTTTGAAGAGCTGTCAGAGGACAGTCCTCTATTTGAAGGTGTCTGGTCAAAGTCCCCAGTCAAAGTCTGGTTTAAAGGCAAAGAAGGGAGAGCAACGTGGGCCTTTGTAGGTACTCATCAACTCTTAGCATCTCAACAGCAGAATGTGCAGGCACAGAGGTTCCCTGGTTACAGTTTCCTCCTCTAGGGTGAGACATATCGTATTTCTGTTTAAATTATAATAATTATTATTAAATGTTCATTTGTACATATAAATCAACATATGCACATTTTATGCATTTCTTCCCCCCCCCCCCGGTGATGTGTAAGTAGCCCCCTAACTGACAGGTTGTCAAAAGGCATTCTGCATCAACCAGTTGACAAAGCACAATCAAGTATCTGCAATCAGGTGGCTTTTCCTATATCTATAGTTGCTGATTCACAGATTCTTGGTATGTCCAGACCACATAAATCAAGCTGTACAAGGCACATGGTGGCAGAAATAGTTCTGGGCAGAATAGGACTGGGCAGAAATAGTTCTGATTTCCCAAAATGCTGCCTAATAGTGGGGAAGTTAGTTGTGTCATACACAACTCCTCAGATTCTGAAGTCCTAATAATGTGACCATCTTGTCTCTAATAGCTCATGAACATTTTAAAGTGGACAAAAATTCTTAAAGAACAGTGTACAGTTTCACAGAAGGAGCTGTTGTCCAGTTCTATAACATTGGCAGGATAGAGGAAGAAACCCGTGTGCTCCCAGAAATGGAGGCGCTCAGAGAGACAGTGGGAGGGGGGGAAGAAAGGGGAGGATCAGGAAAACCCACTGTGCCTGTTCTGAAGACACACTATGCCATGGTTCATGCTATGCCATAATGCTTAGCTCAAAATGTTTAACCGCCGTGGCTTAAGGTGTTGTCTGAACAGGGTCAAAGTAGGCTATTGATATTCTACGGCAAGCTTAGCAATGACCTGGGGGGAAAAGGATACATATAGGAATTGGAAGGAAGGCCAAGCCGCAAAAGAAGAGTACAGACAGGTAGCACAGAAGTGCCAAAATGGCGTCAGGAACGCTAAAGCTGAGAATAAACTGAGACTAGCAAGGGATGATAAAAGCAATAAAAAGACTTTCTTCAGATACATGAATAGTAAAAGACAGAGGAAAGAAATGGTGGTTCAACTGCTTAATGAGGATGACAAACTGATAACAGATGTCAAAGGAAAGGCTGAAGTGCTCAATTCCAACTTTGCCTCAGACTTCTCCAAAAAGTGGATCTACGACCCCCCTGGAAAAAGTGAAGTACAAGCTGAAGGGGCAGGACTGCAGTTTGAGATTGTTAAACAAATGGTCAAAGAACACCTACTTTCTTTAAACGAGTTCAAATCTTCAGGGCCTGATGAGCTGGTAGAGTAGCAAAGAAGCTGGCAGAAGAACGCTCAGAACCACTGTGAATTATCTTTGCTAAATCATGGATGATGGGTGAGGTGCCGGACGACTGGAGGAGGGCTAACATTGTCCCTATCTTCAAAAAGGGCAAAAAGGAGGAACCTAGGAACTACAGACCAGTCAGTCTGACATCCATCCCTGGGAAATTTTTGAAGCAGATTATAAAGAAGTCAGTCAGTAAGCACCTTGAAAAGAATGCAATGATTACTAGAAGCCAGCATGGATTTGTCAAGAACAAATCCTGTCAGACTAATCTGATCTCATTTTTTGATAAGGTAACCTCCCTTGTGGACTGTGGGAATGTTGTGGACAGAATGTATCTTGACTTCAGCAAAGCTTTTGACAAAGTGCCCCATGATATTCTGATTAACAAACTAGCTAAAAGTGGGCTAGATGGAACAACTATTAGTGAATCCACAGTTAGCTATAGAGTTGGTCTCAAAGAGTGCTTATCAACGGTACCTTCTCAAACTGGGGGGAGGTAATGACTGGGGCACCACAGGACTCAGTCCTGGGCCCAGTGCTCTTCAATATTTTTATTAATGACTTGGATGAGGAGGTGCAGGGAATGCTTATCAAATTTGCAGATGACACAAAATTGGGTGGGATAGCTAATATCCTGGAAGACAGAAACAAACTTTAAAGCAATCTTGATAGGCTGGAGTGCTGGGCTGAAAACAACAGAATGAAATTTAATAGGGATAAATCCCAAGTTCTACACCTAGGAAAAAGAAACCAAATACACAGTTATACTTGGCTCAAGCCTTGATTTTTTAGGAAGTTTCTAAAGTTCATGGGTTTTAAATTATTATTTTTTAAACTGCTGTCATTTTTAAAGATAGTGAAACTTGGCACAATTATAGCTTTTAAGTAGGGCTTTAGGCATGCCAAGTTTATAGCAGATCCATTCATGCCTTGATTTTAAAGGAATTCAAGAGCGAGCGAGCGAGCGAGCGAGCGAGAGAGAGAGAGAGAGAGAGAGAGAGAGAGAGAGAGCGCATTGATGCCTGAAAAACAGTAGGATAATTTAAGAGACATTAGAAGCTCCAATTAGGCATGTTTCCACTCTGATATTAATTGCTGGGTTTGGAAGCTGCCAATCTCTGCTCTGGATGATCGAGTACTCCGCAGATGTTCGTGGTTACCAGATAATTCTGGGCCGAAGAGCACACCCCTACTTGCAATGCCCCATATGCCCATGCATTAACTAGCTAAATGGAACACTGCCCCTTCCTGTAACTTGCAGATGAGGCTGCAATATTCCCAACAAATAGCACACATAGCCACAGCATAGAACATCCCACCTCCCACAGCACAAAACCAGGTGAGATTACCAATCGCGTGCCTAAAGCAAAAAGCCTTTGCAAACCATTTAAAATGTGTATAACAGCATGAGTTGCAAGCCTCCTGGGAGGGAGTACCACATCCTATGACATCACATGACCCCAGCCAATGAAAGCAGCAGTCCATCTATGTGCGTGGCAGGCAATCGCTGGCTTTCTGCCATACAACTGATACGAATCAATAAATATAGTTAAAGACAAGCAGGAGTTGAAAATAGAGAGGCTGTCCACTAGACCTCTAGGGGGTTTGCTCTTCTTCATTTATTTATTAGAGACAGAAGAAAAATCAGGGACAAAACCACAGACGTCTGGTTTTTCCTGTTTAAATTGAATTTGCCTCTAACTTGAAAGGGTTCTATTTCAGGAGTTTTCTGCTCTAAGATACATAATGGAAATTATTTACTTCTGTCTCCAGCAGAGAGGGCAAAGAGATTATCCAAAGCCACAGTCTTGGTTGCCGTCTGAGCTTACATTTTTAATCTTCATATTCAGTCATCATTGACTCCATTAAGAATCTGAGCAAAGGGAAGCTCTCAGTATTTTCTATCTATAGAAACTCTCAATGCAATCAGCAGAAATCTAACTTACAGTGCAATTTTTACAGTCTACTCTGAAGCAAGCTCCATTGAGTTCAATGACACTTAGTCCCAGGCACGTGTGCGTAAGATTGCAGACTTACACCAACATTTTATGATGTATTGAATATAAGCTCTTCCTTTGAGCAGAACCAGGACTTTCATATTCTTCAATTCCGGCATGAATAGATTAAAAGGCCTATTTTTATTCCTGTCCTCGTTACTTTGCTGCACTGATGGCAGGCATGTTTCACCTTTGATGACATCAGCCTGCAATTACACCAGCACTTCTCTCTGTATGCCAAATATTTCTCATTTCCTATTTCCTCTCCAACTTTCTTTCTTTCCATCCCACCCCAAAACCTCCAACCCACAGGTGAGGGCACAGAAATTTCTGCTTGTAATTCTGTGCATGCTGTTTGCTCTGTTATGCCAGAAACTGTGGCTTGAGGTTCTAATTCAATACTGACATGAAATGAAGAATACAATGGGAGTCCCCTCCTAAAGCCCAGGCACAGGGAGGGATTAGAACAAAGCACCAACTCTTTTCTCCTAATCAAGGCCTAATTTACACAAAGCAGGATATAGCACTATGAAAGCGGTACATAAGAGCCAGGAGGCACACCAAGCAGGATATAGCAGTATGAAAGCAGTAAATGGTATGTGTCAATGGGCCCCAACAGTTGTCAGTGCACTTCAATACCACTATAAAGCAGTAGTGTGGTTCCTGCCTTTTATATCCCACTTTCTTACCACTTTTGTAGGGCAATATCCTGCTTGGTGTAGATTAGGCCAAGGACCCTAATGCATAGAGGAGAACAAACTCTGCACCTGAGGTGTTTCACTACAATCCCCAACAGGGAAGTTTACACACAGTTACTATAGTCTCCTCCTCCTCTCCATATGGGGAGGCAGAGTTATGAGCACTGACTGAGCATTTAGGTGGCACCACTCCCCTACTGTGCATCCAGGTTTAGGGATGATGTGTTCCAGCTGCTGACTTATTGCTCATTACTCTCTGGCCTAATTTACACCAAGCAGAATATAGCAGTATGAAAGTGGTATGAAAACAGTATATAAAAGGCAGGAGCAACACCCAGCAGGATCTAGCAGTATGAAAGTGTTATACGGTATGTGTCAATGGGCCCCAGCAGTTGTCAGTGCACTTCAATACTGCTATAAAGCAGTAGTGTGGCTCCTGCCTTTTATATACCGCTTTCATAGTGGAATATCCTGCTTGGTGTAGATTAGGCCCAATTTTGTATTTTTAAACCCCGCTTACTTCATACTGGGCAACCAGCCATCAGAAAGATTTGTGATTGTCCCTGGGCACATGGAGACTGTATTTGTGGGTCAATCTCCCGCACTCCATTAAAATAAATAAAGACATGTCCTATGCACCTATGCTTTTTATTATTATTTTGCTCGTATCTGGGAAAACAATACATCCTGCAACTTAAAGAAATGGCACTTGAGTACTTTGCTAAATGAATTATGCATACCCTCCAAACAAGTGAGATAATTTCCTACAAACTGCATGATTTGCATTCAGTCTTTTGCCTCAGACTTTCCCCATAATAAATTGCAGTCCATGTATTTGAAGAATATGTTATTGTAATTAGCAAGGCGATGCAAGTGTCTCACATATATTTCCATTTGGGGCTCATGTGATTTGAAGTATTCCATGTTTACGACTACCATTTTGGACGCAAGTAAATTCATAGCCCTACTTGGGGTTGTGGAGGTGGTGAGATGGAATAATGAATTAAAATGTATAAAATATTTGCATATTTGTTGCAAGTATGGAAATTAGCTCATCCACTGTATAATGATTTCAACACACGGTCTCATTAAGATACTCAATTTTGTTTGCTCCAGTTCCATAAAAGACTGTAGAATATTCAAAAATGCTGCATTATAGTAACAGACATAACTGCCAGGAGTTGAACTTACACACAGTTGGAAGCTGTCATTTGTGCGGAATTTATTAACAGAACAGAATATTAAAAATGACGACTTCATTAAATAAATCCATAGAAATGAACCAGGAACCACAGGAAATTATTCTTCATTCATTCTGTTTAATTGCATCAGATGTTGACTACATTTTGACTATAGTTTCAAGAAACACTGGGTTGGGGTGGGCACAATCATACTTTGCACTAACCAGCTCCCAACATTAGAGTTTTGTTTTATACGGTCTTGCCATCTCTGAACTACTTTTTGACTTTGGGAGCTAGTTGAGAGATTTGATACTTTAGAAAGGAACAGCTTTTCATTACATCAACATAAAACTAAAGAGCTGAAGCTTAAGAATTGCTATTCAAAAGAAGCAGCTGAGAACATAATATATAAAAAAACCATTCTCTAAAGCACAAACAAATACAACAGGTGTGTGTGTGTGTGTGTGTGTGTGTGTGTGTGTGTGTGTGTTTAAAAACAACAACAGAGCCATGTATTACAAAGAACAAAATGAAGAGGATATTCTGGGATGGCTGCAGTACATGAAAAACTTCAAGGACAATATTGATTGAAATGAAATATGGGACTCACATTTAATGAACATCACAACTTTGAGATCTAACAATAGATGAGTTTAGGCAGACTAATTTATTGTTGAAGTTGAACAGAATTCTTTGAACTGATGAAGCTTTGTGTTCAGACAGGTGTATTGTATTGTCTTTCTATATTGGATTATATGTTTGTTAAAGTCATATCACAAAACAAAGCAGGAATGATCTTAATGGTATGGAAGACTGTGATTGTAAATGAACCAATGCAATTCAAATATATTCAGTATCACAGGATTAACTGGGCTTTCCATCAGAAGTGGGCAACTTGTGGCCCTCCAGATGTTGCTGTTCTGCAGCTCCCATCATCCTTCATCATTGGCTAGGGATGATGGAAGTTGCAGTCCAAAATCTGGAGGGCCACAAGTTGCCCATCCCTGCTTTAGCAACTGCTGTTGTTATGGAGGGCGAGTGGAGTTTATGGTGCAATCCTAGACATGTTTACTTGAAATCAGTACCACTGCATTGAATGGGGCTTACTCCCCCAGGAAGGTGTGATAGGAGTCCAGTCTTTCAAAATGCCCTAGTCTAATCTCTGTTGAGCTACAGTGAAGATCATTTTTTCTAGCACATGCAATTCAAATCACATCACCCCAATTAATTCCTAGATATGAAACCAAATGGGCATATAGGGATTTATCCCATGCACACATGAGCTGTTATGGGGGTGAACATCCTCCATTTCAAGCAGCCAAGACTCCATGCATGGTGGAGGTTCAAAGGCCTGAAACTGTGCATCTGCTTGTCTCTAGAACACAAGGCCATCTCCTTTCTCCTGAATGAAGAAATGATACTCAGTTCAGACAGCCTTTCCTCTCTCTTTGCTGACTTCCTGTTTTGCAATTGGGTTTGGCAGGAGACGGAAGGTATAAGAATAGTAATAGTTCTCCATAGATTTAGGGGAACCTACCCATTAAAAGCATCAAGATTGACTGGAAGACTTCAAACAAACACGTAGGTGTGGGTGAATCGATCAATTCAGTTTCCTTTAGTTTTCATTTTTCCAATCTTACATCTCGTTCATCTCAAAATTTGAGAATTCCTCCCCCCCCCCCCAATCTTAAATCTGGTTCATCTCAACATTTGAGATCACCCCCACAATCTTAAATATGGTTTGCCTTGAACTTGGAAACATTTTTAAGGAGTGTATGATTTTTTTTAAGTGCATAAAAGAATTTTGTAAAAGTTCTTTTAAGAACAATTTGTATGCAGTTTGTGCACATTTCTCCTAATAAATGCAGTCTTGTATGCATTTTTGCCTAAAATACCCATTTTCGTAAGCATTCTCCCCAATATAATGGAATTTCCACTTTCTTTCCAGAAGGGCCTCTGAACAAATACCATGGCCACATTTTGATACACCCCTAAATCGACATCTCTTGACGTTCAGGGGTGATTTTTTTGCCCTTCTCACCATAATTCCACTCATGCAAAGTAGGCACTGTTGAAATCACCTACAGTATGTATCATCAGGTCCTCCTGGGCTGCTGATTGATCAGGTGGAATTTCCCTCCTAGGAACTGCCCAGCCCCATAGAAATACTTTGGCTCTTGGGGATTTCCTTTATGTGGATAGCAAAGATGCAATGCCCTGGAGTCCGCCGTGGTGGAGCCCCACACCCCCTTCCCAGTAGTTGCTTTGTTGAGTTGCTCTTACAATCCTGGTAAGTAATGTTTTGTGAGCTCTCTTGAGGTTTCATTTATTTTTAGAAGCAGCAGACTATTTCTCAACTTCTCTCTGGTTGTTTCTTTGATAAATGTATTCAATTGGACCAGGAGTTGATTTGATTGTCTCGTCTAACCTGGAATAGGTCTTACTCATGTGCCAGACTGCTTGGCAACACGATAACCTGGTTGTGTCGGTGCTTAAAGGAGGCTCTGGGACAGGAGTCAATCTTTCTTCATATATAAAAGCCATGAGGCTGGATTCCGCTGTATACAGGTTATGAATTGTTCAATATGAGTACCCCAGAAGAGTTGCAAATAAGACATTGGTGGTGGTGAGGCTACCTCTGAGAAATTTAGAAGAAAAGCTGTCTTACAGCCTGTCCTACATCTCAGGATGGAGATACAGACTTCCTGGTTTGTCACAGAGAGTCATGCAGGTCCCAAGGGTATTGCTCCCAATGAATACACCTCTGAGAGGCTGCTCAGAAGAACCCCCTTTCATCTTGCCCTTGATGCCCCAGGGCACTCATAAATGCTTTTACTGCTCTCCCATACTGCCCCTGCCAGTTATGACTTAAAAAAAAAACCCAATTCAACCACGGTTCTTACTCCCTGGCTGTTCAGTGCAGAGAAGTTTAAAAATTAAATGGGCAGTATTGTTGGGGGACGGTGGGGAGGATTTCTAGATGGTCTTGGGATGACCAGCTAATCCTGTACTGAAACTTAGGAGAGAAAATGGGTCCTGAGCTGCCTGCAAAATGTTTATCCACCAACTGAATTCTAAAATGGTGCCACTGCACCCTCCATACTGTCATGTTGTACCATGCAGCTCAGTTAGGAAACACTGATGCATAGATCGATCTAAATGTAGCAAGGATTAATTTATATATTTTAGTGTTTGGACAGTTACTGCAGTAGACACTTGCAGAGGGGATCTTAGCAGAGCTAAGGCAGCTTTCTCCAAAGTGATGAGGTTATGTACATTAAGAAAAATGCTACCTGTCTCAAGATGAGGATATAATGAAAACAGAGTAGTATAGGGTTTACTTTAATTTAGCAAGTATTTCCTCAATGGAAACAAATCTGTGATGACATCCTTGAAATGATATTCTTCATATCAAGAAGAAGAAATATCTGAATCTTTATTACAGCTTGAACATGTATACATTTTTTTAAAAAATGGAGATTTACAACTGCAAACTATAATTCAGAGCAATTTACTGTGTTGGTAACATGTTCCTGGTAAAATTGTGTTTTTCTATCATCTTATGATTAATGTGGGGTGTTGTTGTTTTTTACAGGGTTTTAAAAATTTCAGTTATGCAAAAGCCCAGTGCAAGCTAGATTACAGTTTAATCCTATGCATGTTTACTCAGAAGGCAGTCCTACTGCATCCAGGCCAGCTTACACCCTTATAGTATGCTTAGTTTTGCAGCCTGCAATTCATTGTGGAACTGGAATTCATCAATTGCAATTCATTGTGGAATTTGACAGAATGAAGTGAGAAGTGAAAAAAACAAGAACCATCTCTACATACAAATGTTGTTGGCCATGTGGCACATATTCTTAGAAAACCTTTATTGACTTCTTCCAGTTCAAGTGCTTTCAATCCTGAATAGTAGAAAGAAAGGGAGGAGATCCAACTGTCAAAGCAGGATAGTGCTGTGAATGTGTGCTAGATGGCTTAATGCCACCTTCAGGGTTACCTACCAGGTGATAATTCAAGTTAAGCAAAATAGATGTCATGTCCCAAACAACTGAGAAGTTACCATTCCAATGGATGTCTGCACAAGATCGCATTTCCTTATCTAGCCCTGCACCATGACAAGGTACAATCCCATTGATTGCCTGTGATGCAGAATTTTTCAAAATACAGTTGAGATTTATTGCCCACCATAAAAGAACTCTCTCATAAGATAATGATCCCCTGCTGCTACAAAACGCCTTAACATTTATTGAAAATAAATGATCCTGTACAATGAATGAAGTTACCGTTCTATTAAATGATTGTCATAAACTTATTCATGCTCTGAAAGTATTGCATTGAATATCTGAGGGACATACAGTTAATCATTCCACTTGCAGATCGGGGTTGCATATTTCGAATGGACAATCCTGAGGAAGTTAAGCACTCTTAAATCTGACTGAAAACTGGCTAAGAGCATCATCACAAAGGGGAAAATCGCATTTGCTTACTGTCGCTTCTCTGCCCACGGGTTTGTCTCTCTACTTCCTCCTTTGAAAGAGGAAGTAAACAGCCTGCACGTGGCCCATTCAGTGGGCCATTTTGATCCTGCCGCTCCTCCTGCACACAGCAGGAGACAGCAGCAAGTTCCACCTTTAAAAATAAGTCAGACTTACTGGGATGGTTTTTTGGTGGTGCGAGGAAGGCCAGAAGGGGGTGGGAGGTGCATGACGCAGATGCCATCGTGAGAGGGACCTGCAAAAATCCGTGAGTGCCCAGCAACAAACATGCAATAAAACACTCATCTCATGGAGCTCAGTAAGTGCTCCTTCAAGTGTTTAGTCCACAATATAACACTGCACAAAGGCTTGCTCAAATGCCAAGCAGACGTTTAAATGCATGTCTAGATGCTCTGTCTTCTTTCCATTTTTAGTCTAGAGTAGGCACAGGGAGCCCAGTCCAGATCTTAAATGCCACCTATCCCTTATGCTAGGATCCTGATCTGGATCAGGGCCCTTGAGCCTACTCTAAGTGTAATTAATTTAAAAAGATGTGGTTGCTAGTCACACATTTTAAAGTGATGTCTGTTTTGGCTCTAAGTCCATTAATTCTGTGTTGAATTGTACCCTTAATATCTTTATTTGCATTTGGTCAATGAATGGAATGTAAGTTGTTGCTTTTCCAGCTTGTAAGTACAAACAGATGGTCACCATCCAGTGGGGTTCCCCCGCCATTGAAGGTTAGACAATGCTTAACATAGAAATGAAGGCTCAGTTCTGTACTATTTCTATGTAGATAAAAGGTAGTCATAGTATATCAATGTGTACTATTAGAGCACCTTAGAGCAGCCTTACCCAATGTCATGCCCTCCAGACATGCTGGACTACAACACCCATCCATGGGGAACTGTAGTCCAACACATCTGGGGGCACCAGGTTGGGGCAGGCTGCCGTAGAACCTCAAAGAACGCACCCAAAAGATAGCCTTGAGATTGCATAGCAATCAGATGTTGGTAGAGATGCCCAATATAAGAACACTCTCATCTCCTATTTATTTTCTTGAGCTGATTAAAAAGCATGTGAGTTAAGATGAAACCTTGTATGCCAAAAAAAGAAAAAAGAAAAAAACCCACCCCCTGCAAGAGCATCCTTCCAGGACAACCTTCTGGGATAGCCATTCCAGAAATGTTCAGCCCCAGTGAAGGAGAGAACTTCACAGCAAAAGGATACCCAGATTGATCTATGTGCTTCTGCTTGCTTATCTTACTGCAATTTTTATTTTAAGGAACAATATACTGGTGTTGGTGGAGCATCTCCGGAGAATTACGACCATTGAATAAAATGATTTTATTTATTTATTTATTAAACTTATATACCGCTCCCATAGCCAGGGCTCTCTGGGCGGTTTACAGAAATTCTAAAATTGAGGTAAAAACAAGTATACAAAATTTAAAACTCTAAAACACAGAACATACACACATAAAGCATTAAAAACCGATTAAAATGATCCTAGATTGTCTGATGGATGTGTTCAGTTTATCATCACCATTATCATCATTGCCATTGTCATCACTATCATCCTGGAACTACAAGATAATATGAAACTACAGTTGGTGTTTTTTAAAATAATAGTGATTTAGTTAAAAATGAGTGCTAGGAATCTTGAATGTTCAAGATAGTAAGTCAAGAATAGTGGGGCAGTTGCTGATTTGTTTGAATCATCACTATCCACTACTTTAATTTCATCAACAGATTTTCCTGTATGGATATATAATGTTGAATGTACATTTTACTATATTGTGGTGATGTTGTGGTTTTCACCATGCAAATGGGTACCCTTTCCTCTATTATCAAACTTGGTGGTTGAGCACCTAGTCTGGAAGTGAAACACCTATCTGGATTTTACATGCTTGGGGGATTCCCTTGATAATGCAGAGGTACATTACATTGTAAAATAAAAGGGAAGAAATGGTTTAAAATCTGGGAAATTGCCTAATAGGACCCATGAGATTCCAGGACCTACAGGATGTTAACAGCAGTTAAGCCACTGAATGCTGAAGGAATCTGTTGGGGAAAGTAGGGATAAAAGGGGTCATAAGCCTTCTCAAGCTCCCAAGAGATTGTAGGAAGTATCCTGGAGGTGGGGGTTACGATAAGTGGGATGCATGCCATAAGGTTAAAAAATTCTTCTCCCTGCATCATTCAGGGATGTTTCAAGAAGGAGGAAAGGGGAAATCACAGCTTTCCCCTCTTGTCTACATAGCAATCTTCCTGATTGCATCTGGATCTGATGTTAAGACCTTTGCTCTGTTGCTGAGATATGATTTAAGGCTTGAATGAAACAGCGTACTTTGTACATATGCAGGAAGCTGACCATTGGGTCAAAACATGCCCCTCAATACACGAAAGCCCTGAAGTTACAGCTAAGTAACACTTGCAGATGTGGCCTGAATTTATCATGGGAATGTTGAACATGTCCAGATGAAGCAAACCTGTGGGGTAGGATCTGACCTGGCATTTGAAAGGTCCTTTTTGACAGCTGAGGAGATGGAGAAACTAGGATCCAACAAGAAAAGACATTTGAGGTAAAGCCTTGTGGGGCAGAGAATCTAAGAAGCTGTGTGGGGCACTTTGCCAGGAAACTTTATGGATTCACATGAACATCCTCAAGTTATCTGAAGGTCCTGGACAGACTGATGTTATTAATAGGAACTGTAGGAATTTGATGATCAGCAGAACCACTGTACTTCACCTCTCCGCCCACAAATAATAACATGGCAGTGGGGTGGTGGTGCTGAATGTTGGAGGATTCAGTTTGTAAGTAATACTTACAAACATCACATTCCAGTTTACTACATTTTCTTGAAACTCTGTACCAGCCTTCTCCAGCCTGGGTGGCCTCCAGAGACCTGTCTAAACGGTGTCTTTGCCCCATGGTGGCAAAGAGATGAAGATGCACATTGGAAAAGTTGGGGACTTCTCCTGACTTTTCCTGCCAGAGCGAGGTCAGCATGGCTCTTCTGCTGTCTGTCCTGGCTCCGGTGCTGCGCCGGGGGTGTTCCCATGCAAAAGGCAACCTCCCATTGGTTGCTGAAAACTGGGGGAGGGAGAGGGGGCAGGCCAAGTGACCTGAATGTCTGTCGGAAAGACTGCGCTGCCTCCTGCATCAGGATTACCCAATGCCACCCTGCAGCAGCAAAAAGCATTTTCCCCCTAAAGTGGGGGCAAACAGGAACCATCAAGGCAGCCCCCGCAATGTTCTGGACTACAAACCTCATCCAACCCAGCCAGCACGATCAATGGTTAGAGATGATGGGAGCTATAGCCCAAGACATACGGTGGGTACTAGGCTAGAGAAAGCTGCCCTGCTCTCTTATCTGCTGTATACTCACTTTTACATTTCTAACTTGGTACAGGCCATCCATCACATTCCTACGATATCGTTCTGGCACTTACTTCAATGCACAGTATAGCACAATATCAGGAAGAACATGTTTGGTGCTAAAGTGTAGATGACAAAGAGCAGTTGGTCTCTGTCTACAGCTGGCAATGCAAGGTGAGAAACTTGAAGAGTCGATTGACAGCAAGACGTCCACACAATGTCCTTGCCACAGCGCACTCAAAAGTTTTGATGCCAATTCTTAATTGAAGATTGAAACTCAGTATCAGTGAAATGTCTCATCTTTGTATGAGATGCGGCATTTTATGGGCACTGAGCTTCAACTACCAAGTAAACTTTGGCCGCCAAACCTTTGAGTAAGCTGCAGTGAGTACATTGCAAGATCCTTCCTTCTTAGGGATGGACAGATCAGTCTATTTTTGGTCCATGTCAGTTTCACATGTGTTCATTCCAAAGTCCTGTTTCTGCATCAATTGGTGATTTAAACACACACACTTGCATTTAAATACTTTAAAATCACTGCAAGCAGTAATGCACATTGACCAGGTTTTTTTTTCTTTTTAAGTCTTGGTTATAGCCAAGGACCAAAATAGATAAGTTAAGTGTAAAATCCATTGAGAACATAGAATCTGGGCAATGCCCTCATTTCAACTTTCCCAAAGGATTGGATGTCAATGCTTACATGGACATAGAAACTCAGTACTATATCAATATAGTGAGCCTGCCAGCATCCATTCCAGCCCAAATGTCAGCTGTGGAACTGTAAGCCAGCAGTGGGACTTAGAATGGAGGGATAGATTTGAGAAGTTCTGGTACAGGCACATCTGTCAATATGAGAAACAATCTTGAGAAACACTACAACATGACTGCCATACGAGGTATGGTAAAGTCGCTGTCCAAAAGACTGAGTACAAGGCAGAGATGGGGTCTGAGCTCCAACACACTAAACAACTCCTTTGAACTTGCAGTTTTCAGCACCAACAGAAACCTATTTCACAGCAATCCCAGCTGCTGGTAAGAAAATGTGTTAATTAAAAAAAAAAGTGGGAAGGGTAGGAACACCTTGGCGGGCACCGGGAAAGATGTCCAGGGGCACCTTGGTGTCTGTGGGTGCCATGTTGCCTACCCCTGTACTAGTACCTCCTTAGGCTGCATCTACTATTCATTCAAGACAGCAGTGTTCAAGTTTGAGGGAGTTGGCCATTTACCCATCTCACAATGGACATTTATAAGATTTTGAGTTTTCTGCATTGATTGTGGTACATATAACTCTAAGTGGGTCAAGTTGTGTTTTCCTACCTTCTCTAGAAGTTGCATAGAATTTAAATATGTTGATGCTCCTCACCCCTTAACACAAGTAAGAAGTGGGCAGAGATGAGTTCTAATCCTGACTCAGCAATGAGGTTTACTGACTCTCTCTCTCTCTCTCTCTCTCTCTCTCTCTCTGTCTGTCTGTCTGTCTCTCTCTCTCTCCCTCTTTTAGCTTTCAGTCAATGCTACTCCCATGCGCCTGAGAGCAGACAAAATGCACACTGCCCTGAGTTTCTTGGATGAAGGTGGAGATACAAATGTGATTAATACATAAATATTCTTTATTAGTCCTAGAACATCCACTGAAATTAATAGGATTATATTAGGTCATTAAAATACCTAGAATTCAATCTGGAACACATACAAGTAAAAAGTTTAAGAACTTGAAAACTTGTTTTCATTATTTTTAGTTGAGGAAATAGAAGGGATCTGTCTTTTTAAATTGTTCAAATTAATAAACCATCACTAATTGTTTAAGTAGAATGGAAAACATTGCCTCTGCATGGCCCATCCAAATGGAAAAGAGCATCAGTGAACTGAAATGTGAAAAGGTGTGTGAATTTGAACATTGTGGGTAGGGGGTGGGAGGGAAAATCACATTCAAGTTATTCAGGTCTTAAAAATAGAAAAATTAGCAGCACATACAGTGATTGCTGCCTCCCTTCTTTATTTCAGGTCACTGAAAACAAGTTATATTGAAGCATGCCAGAACCAAAACTTTTACTGAAGAATGCACAAGACAGACAAGCAGACGTATGCTTTAGTTTTGCATGAACTTCTTAATAAAAGACTAATTGGTTCTTTTTAATCTATTGCATTTTTTTTCAATTGAGATTTAAACCAGGAAGCAGTCAGTTTCTTCTAAAATGTGAACGTTTGGATGCCTAAGGATTCTAGCCCTTTCCAGCAGACAAATATAGAACAATCAAACATGAACAGGGTGGAGTAGGGGATGGGATCATGGAGGTAGCCCCTACCCCAACCTAAACATGCTTAGTCTACAGTGTGCATAGACCCTATGAGCCTGCCTGCATTCGGTTGTCAGTAGATATGAAGCCCTAGATCTTTGGGGAGAAATCCATGCTGTGGCTATTCCCCATGGCAGCAATAATTCCCATTTTTTGATACTGGGATAATAAGAAGCCACAATGTGGATGCCTCTCACATTGGCCTGGTTGCAAGAGAAGGAATGCTGCTGCTGAGACTCCCATATTTATGGGGAAATGTGAGTACTAAGGATGGGCGAATCTCAATACATTGAAGTCCTCATTTTTTCACCACCAATCTCATCCTGTCCTGCATCCATTTTTCTGCATGGAAATCCATACATTTTGTTTTGCCTAGTTCTCAAATGTACACAATTTTTGTACCTATTGACTGGAGTGTGTTTGTGAGCATTGCATATTAACCAACACCATTATTATTATTATTATTATTATTATTATTATTATTATTTTGCAGAACACATCACAAGCTTGGATATTTATAGTTTTCCGACTGCAAATTGTGTTTGGGTCTGCATTCAGTTCCAGGAGATATGGATCAGGCAAATCTGTTAAAAACAAAATAAAAACACCTTGATAGAGCTTGAGTGCTCAGCCTCAGACAAAATGAATGGCGTATCTGGAGCACCACAGTATGGATTTAACTGCTTTTGCCTCAATGCCTGAAAGTATAACAATGAGATGACACTTAAATAAAACATAGGATGTAAGCAGCATTTGACTTATTAAGGACACATTGTCTTTTTATTATAGTAAAAATGGGAAGAGTGATGGCAAAGCTGTTGAACAGTTGAGTATAGTCTCTACATTGCAACATTAGTCAGCATATGCAACATTACTCACCACATTGCAAATTCTGCATCTTCCAAGAAACTTTACACACATGGACTATGAGTCCTAAAAACAGCTCGGGCTGCAGATGAAATCATTAGAATATTTTAGAAGATCAAGAAAGAAAGCTAACCATCCAAGCATAGAAGAATAGTCCTTCTGGATCAGTTCCACAAAGGAATGAGTGAAAAGTTTCATCTGGCATCCAGCTTTCTGCATGTAGAGCTCCTATATATTTGGAAGTTTGGTCCACCTTTTGGGGGGGACAGGGATATTGAATCCAGACACATAATTCTCTGCTTCTCACCAATAGAGATGCATGAGAAATTTGTTTCAGTTCATTTTAGACCCAAATTTACCCAGTTCGCACCTCCCAGACTTGAATCCAGACTTGAAAGCAGTCTGCACTCAAACCTCATGCATTTCTGAGTTTGTGGTGTGATTAATGGACTGAAGGAAAGTGCATTAAAATGCATACATTTGAAAAATACACATGAAAAAGTACATACTTTTGAAAAATGTGCAGAAATGTGCTTTAATCAATGGGAGAAAAGGCATACTTGTAAAAATGTGCACAATTTATTTGTACATTTGGAAAGATGTGCACTGAAATACACATGAGTGTTCATGAGAACAACACCGACAGCAAATCTGATATGGACATGAGTCAGTATGAGCTTCAAGGTGGAAATCAGAGAACCTCAGGTTTTGCTGATTCACTCATCCCTATTCACCAACAGATGATCATAGCTATCAGAAATAACAATAATCAACACAATTTAAGAAATATTACTGCTTGGGTATAGCAGGACGTGTAACCCACTCCTGTCCATGAAGATCTCTGGATGAGGGCCATTGTATAGAACCCTAGATATAGCTTTTCATTTGTATTTACCAGCTGTCAAAGTCTTACAAGTATTTTTTTTCTTTACCCACACAATGTATCACATAAATAGTTTGTATTTGGGATTTTATTTTCTTTGATATTTATTATTAGTGATGTTCTAGCATATGCAAAGAAGCCTCCTCTTGTGTTCTGGCCAAGTTATAGTATTACTTCACCGAGACACATGTACTGTATATTCTTTTTAAAAAGTCAGGAATGGATTTACAATAATCAAACGGGCTTGTTTTTAATTTCACTTTTTGTCACGCCTTTCTAATTATTGCTGTTGCTACTTCTGTAAACCAACTGCCCACACAACACCTGCCATTTGAATAACTAGTAGGGTGCTCGAAATGATTTAGTCATGGCATTTGGAAAACATTAGACATCACAGCCTTCTATTACAAATATTTTATTATTGTGGATTTGAAGGGCATGTCCTTGCTTGTAACTATCATAAAGTTAGCTTAGTTTCAAAGCATTTTCTGTTTCATTGGCTACACTTAGAAGACCACTTTCCCTTATATACCCCCAGACAAACTCTAAGATCTGCAATGAAGAGAAAATTTCTTTTTAACAACGTGAAAGCAGGCCTTCTCAGTAGTGGTGCCCACCCTCTAGAACACAGCCCCACCCCATGTATTTAAGATACATACTTGAGAACATAAGAGCACAAGGACAGCTGCGCTGGATCAGGCCAAGAATCCACCCAGTCCAGCATTCTGTTCATGCAGTGGCCAACCATCTGTCCATTGGAAACCCGCAAGCAGGACATGAGTGCAACACCACACTCCTGCCCATATCCCCCAGCAACTGGTATACATAGGCATACTGTCTTTGATACTGGAGGTAGTATATAGCCATCAGGACTAGTGGCCATTAATAACCTTATCTTCCATGAATTTGTCTAACCCTCTTTTAAGCCATTCAATTTGGTGACCATCACTGCATCCTGTGGTAGAAAATTCCATAGTTTTACTATGTACTGTGTGAAGAAGAGCTTCCTTTTATCTGTCCTGTATCTCCCACCAATCAACTTCATGGGATGTCCCCTGGTTCTAGTATTATGGGAGAGGGAGAAAAATGTCTCCCTATCCTCATTCTCCACACCATGCATGGTTTTGTACACTTGTATCATTTCTCCCCTTACTTGCCTTTTTTCTAAGCTAAATAATACTTTGAAGCCCCTGGAGTTCCTGTGGTTCCTTCGAACATCCCAAATGATCTTGATGAAATTTGAAGAAGTCCAGATTTCCTTTCTTAAATTAATTTCTAGTGCTTATGGTGAAGCAGAAGGAGAACAAGGAGAAGAATGCCTATAGCTTCTGTATTAAGGAGGCAAATAAAGAGTTGTACGTGTTGTGTATGGGCTTATCGGCCGCTCTAGCTGTAGCAATACTTTGTAAATTATAATTAACTAGTGATCATAGCTTGATATACTTTCGAGTTTTAATTACATAGATATTGTCTCTAAGAATTCTAAATTAGTGGTTGGTGAATCTCTCTCAGCACAAATTGTAATAAGGTTGCAAATTGCAAAAGTTATCTGTGGATACTAGTTAAATCCTTTTTTTAAGAGTTCTTAATTAGTCTCCATTTTTCGCCACATATGCGTTCTTGCATTATCAGTTGCAACAAGGAGAAGGATGACAAGGAGGAGACAGACTCAGTGGTAAGGTTGCCTATTAGATGGATACCAGGTGCCACCTGGGAAGGAAAACACTGTTTGTGATGTGGCTTGTGCAGTTTACATCAGGTTGTCACTCATTCCATGGTGGCAAGTTCTCATTACAGCCAAAAGAATCGGATTTCCTGGGTCTTCTTTTGCGATTGAAAAATGAGCAGAAGGAGCGGCAGATGAATGGTAGATGGATGGCATCATGAAAAGGAACCACGAACATCCATGAGTGGCCAGTCACGAGCGTGCTCTTAAGCGCTTGTCTGATGATGCTCCGTATTGCAAGCCAGGTGTTACCAAACTTCAACAGCATTGCTATTTTGTATGAAAAGCCAACATATTTCAGTAGATCCACTTTTAACTTGCATGATTAATCAAGTTGCGTTGTGCCAAAACAATGAAGCTCCAATGATATTGAGCTTTATCACACCAGCATACTGTTATACTGTGCAATCACTGCAAATTGCGTGCAAAGGACTCCGAAGTTTTCCAGTTTATAATCTACTTTTATTGTGAAGTGCATCCTGCTTTAATTGCGCTTCTTAACCAAAAGAAGTGCAAGATTTTGCTACTAGTTTTTGAGTGTATCATTTGTTGTTTTCCGAGCAGCCACTGGGGCATAGGAGCAGGATTTGAAGAAAAATTAAACAAATGCTTACATCTTCATAAGCTTTAAAGATAAAGACATCAAAATTGGCACAGTCATAGATATTAAGGAGAGCTTTAAGCGTACCAAATTTGAATCAGATTGGGTCATCCGTTGATTTTTTTATGATTTTTTTTACATATTATTCTTCTAATGGATGTCCAGGAAAATACAAGAAGTCACATAAATTGTAGGGGATTGATTAGTTTAGGCATTGATTTCTCTGAAAGCATCCCAAGGAGTATTTCTGTTGTCTATGTGTACATGCGTGTATATATACTAGAGTTGCCATAAAATGTGTTTACAGTAAGAAAGGATATGGATTGGAGACGTCTGGCTAATGTGATGTTGTACCTTGTTCTGTGCAAGTGATGAACATGCCTGATTCAAGCAATTATTTGCTGTTGCTATAGAAACCACTTTATAAAGGACAATGTTTCTTGTGCTGCTATTATTAAGTGTCATCATAAATGATACAAGGTTCATATTTTATGTTCACATTTGCATTTCCTTTCATAGTGTGTGTGTGTGTGTGTGTGTGTGTGTGTGTGTGTGAAATAATTGTGTGATTTTCATTTGCTTTATAAAGATGCTTATCTTGTACCTGTTGCTATTATAGGTGGGGGGGAGTGGAAGAGAGAGAAATCATTTTCTATATATTCTATTTAAGTGCCTTGATGGCCTCATGAGACTAAAAGTTGGACTATAAATAGAACTTCCTTTTAAAAAAAAATTTCCGTCGTCATGCCTGCAGCTACCTGATCACTGTTATAACCCAGTAACAGTAAATGATGAGTTGCATTTGTGAAATGGCAACCACAGCCTTCAAACAGTGCAGGCAGTGATTTCATATCGCTTAACATCACCGGCTCAAAGGCAGTTGTTTTCAGTGGAGGCATTTTGAATGTACAGCTATCAATCATGAATGATGAGATAAGACATGATAAATATGAATGTATGAACGTACTTTGCAGTGTTTTATCTGAATAGAAAGGAAAACAGAATCTCATAGGAAGGTTTACTACAGCTTCTGAGGCAGGATCTACACTAGTGCTTATAACGGTTTATAATGTTTTTGACAACTGTTCAGGCCCAGGACACATTACTTATACCATTTTCAAACCATTTTTAAAGTGTTGTATCCTGTTTGGTGTAGTTCTAGAGGAGTAAAAAAATAGCCAAAGGCAAGGGTGGAACCAAGTAACCTTCTACAATAATATTATAGTAAAAGTTTTATTAAAGTGCCAGGTGAGTAGAGTAGGCACCTGGCACTTTAATAAAACTTTTACTATAATATCATTGTAGAAGATTACGTGGTTCCACCCTTGCCTTTGGCTATATTTTACTCCCCTACGGGGTTTTCCTTGCTTTCGCACTTGGTGTAGTTCTGGCCTGAATCTGTGGTACTTCCAAGCATCCTGATTCCCCAATGCGAGGTGGAAATCCTTTGGGATGCTTGGAGATGATGTACAGGATCACAGGTTGCATGCTCCCCCCTTCCCCCAGACCACTTCCTGCTGCTGAAGCACTACTGGTGTAGGCAGAAGCATATCCAGAACCATTGATAGTGTGATGCCGTCCCAAAGAATCCAGAAAACTGATCCAATCCATGAAAAATCAGGAGATTCAGCTTTTAGCATTTGCCTAGAAATGTTAAATCTTGTTTTCAACAGATTTGAACCCTGTTAAACCCGAAGTGCCCATATGCACTCCATTGACCATGGACTGGTGATAAATATCGCTACTAGCTTACAGGGCAGTGTGGTGCAAAAGGTGGTGCACTGCACTCAACATCTAAGGTCCTCCTCCGAGTGCCTACTCTGAGGGAAGCTCGGAGGATGGCAACAAGGGAGAGGGCCTTTTCGGTGGTGGCTCTCAACTGTGGAATGATCTCCCTGATGAGGCTTGCCTGGCACCAACACTTATCTTTCAGGCGCCAGGTCAAGACTTTTCTCTTCTCCCAGGCATTTAACAGCATTTAGCAATGCTAAGTTTGTTTTCTAACGGGCTCCAGAACTGTTGTTTTTAAATGGATACTGTTGTTTTTATACTGTTGTTTTTATGTTTCTGATGGTTTTTAAATTTTGTATACTTTTTAAATGTTTACTGTTTTTAACTTTTGTAAACCGCCCAGAGAGCTTTGACTATGGGGCGGTATATAAATGTAATAAGTAAATAAATAAATAAATAAAACTAACACATGATCTGAGCCATAGTAGTTCAGCATTTAAAGCTCTTGAGGGCAGATTAATAAGAAATTCTCCAGTAGTTTTCAAAATTATATTTTGCATAGGTAGACTGATTGCCCTCTGACATGGAAAAGTGGCTGAATGTTCCAGTATGAACAATGATGTTCAAATAGATCCAGAGGGAGTGCTTAAACAATATTGGGGGGCATATGTAAAGTTTTCAGTCTCCTAAGATTTGTGGTCTACCTTACTTCATGGACAAATACTGAAAATTAAGCAAGAAGCAAAACTACACTGGAGAAGTATTCACTCAGCATTGTTAATGCTAGACCACGTTTCTATTTTCTCAGTGAGCTGCGTGGAAAAACACAGCAAAAGTTGACTTCCTAGTGTTAACTGCCTCTGTACAATGATCATAAATGTAGTACAACATTGACACAATTTTACAACTACTTTAATTGGCTCATAACGTTGACTGCACCATCTCATATTGCCTTAAAATGTCATTGGTTGGTTTTTTTTCTGACCATGTCCAAGGTTTAAGCTAACCATGCATTGTTTATTCAGAAGCAATCCTCTCATTGTTCAGTGGGGCTTATTCCCAGGTAACCATGCATAGGATTGTGACCTCAAAGCACATTCTGCATATGTGAAGAATCTTGTTCTACACTTTGAGTTGTAGAAGAACCTCTGAAATAAATGACATTCAGTTAGCAATATAAACTTCTCCTACTGACCTTCAAAGCTCTTCACGGCCTAGCTCCTGCCTATCTCTCCTCTCTCATCTCACACTATCGCCCCGCTCGGGCTCTCCGCTCCTCCGATGCCATGCTTCTCGCCTGCCCAAGGACCTCCACTTCCCTTACTCGGCTTCGTCCTTTTTCTTCTGCTGCCCCTTACGCCTGGAACGCTCTTCCAGAACACTTGAGAACTACAAACTCAATCACTGCTTTTAAGACTCAGCTCAAAACTTTTCTTTTCCCTATAGCCTTCAAATATTGAGTTTGTTCTGACTTTACACTGTTGGTTTTGCCCTACCCTGTGCCTGTTTACACTTCCCTGTGCCTGTTTGCATTCTCCTTCCCTCCTAATTGTTTACTACAACTTATTAGATTGTAAGCCTATGCGGCAGGGTCTTGCTATTTACTGTGTTATCTGTACAGCACCATGTACATTGATGGTGCTATATAAATAAATAATAATAATAAATAATAATAATAATGAATGCAAGACCAGGTAATTATGAATGTTAACAGCGCCACCAGTAGTTTTTTACCAAAACAGCAGCCATACAAATGTCCTGTATCACTTTTCACAGTAAACTGAACTAATAGGCAACATGTGCCTTGCTTCCCCCTGCTATCATAGCTTCAAACGAAATTGAAGATCTGCAAGTAACTGAGATCCTCAGTTATTCAATGTGAGTAATTGTGGCATCATGCATATATATATATATATATATATATATATATATATATATATTGGGCACATGGTGCTAGGATGGAAAAAAAGATTGGGCAGTGATATTGATATTCATGGTTGGGTCAAGGGAAAGGAATATTACTGTTTTAGGGGTCCCCAAACCTTTGGGTTCAGTGGGTACATTTGGAATTTTGAGAGTGTGTCATGGGTGCTCTCAAAATGGCTGTCGTGGTGGTAAGGGCCAGTAACAAAACACTCATTTCCAATAGGCAAATTGGTGAAACTAAAAGAAAAATAACTGGCCCAAGAACCTAGTTACAATGCAGAGATGGGGCCTGAGCTCCAAAACACAACAGAGGTGTCCATAGACACAATGGTGCCCATAGGTGCCATCTTGAGAACTCCAGTCCTGGTTTAAGAGTAATGGCCTATTGCTCCATTGTTTGGCTTGGGTGTTTCAGAATATATATTTAATCTGCAGTTGTGGCATTTGTCATACAGACATTATATATAATCCAGTGAGATAAACATATTTTAGTTCCAATAATTAGAAGAATTAGGAAGACAGTGTGGTGTTGTGGTTAGAGATTTGGACACAGGAGGTTTAGGTTCTAATCCCCACTTGGCCATGATGGTCACTTGGTGACTTTGGACCAGCCACCGACTCTCTGCCTATCCTACCGCACAGCATTGTTTTGAGCATAAAATGAAAAGGAGTAAGCCACATTGGGTTCCTTGGAGGAAAAAAGATGGGATATAAATGTAATAATAAATAAATAAGTAAGTAAGTAAATAAATAGCCTCTCTATGTCAGACTTTAAAGATTAATTACTCCAATTAATTAACTACATTTGCCCTTTGCTTTACATGAATACATAAGGTTCTAAATGATTGCTATTTTTCCATCAAAAAAGTATCAATTCCTGACCTACAGTAGTAGCACACTTTCATAATTCTGTCATGATTTAAATATCTACAAGCTTCTGGAGGAAAATCTTCCTGTTAAGTGGTTTTGCCCTTCATTAAGCACAGGAAACGACATGTTCTTGTAAATGAGCATAACTTTCAGGCATATTCATTTGTGCCTACATTTTTCTTTAAGCTCAAAATATCAGAAAAGCAGGTTGTTGCAAGTGTGTTTATTGGGATCATATATGTAGCTTCAATTACAAATGCATGAGCAGAGCAGGGCAGAGCTGGTAATAGGCCCGGGCCAGATAGGAAATGTAGGCCGCATTTCAAACTGCTCATTAAGTATTTTTAATAGGGGTGTGCATGGATCCCCCGCTCCGCTTCACTTCCAGATCCGCGATTTTCGGATCGGGCCGCTTCGCCCCACCCCCGCTCCGCCCATTTCCGCTCTGCTCCGCTCGGAGCTCCGGATCCGGATCGGAGCTCCGTTTTTCCCCCCCATAGGGTTGCATTGAAAGCTAAAAAATTAAACAACTTTTTTTTGGTTCAAGTTAGAAACCTCATGTTTGGCACCATGACTCCTCATGGACGTATACACACGCACGCCAAGTTTCAAGGCAATCCCATCATCCCCTGATTTTTGGGGAATTTATGAAAATCGGGCACCCCATTCAGACCCCTTGGGATAGCTCCGTCAATTTGCACGTTAGAAACCTCAAACTCGCCACCATGACAGCTTATCCATGTGTCCACATGGACGCCCAGACTCAAGGCAGTTCCATCATCCCCTGATTTTTGGTGGGGCTCTAACTTCTAACGCACCACCAATAACCCTAAGTCACACCCCTTTCGATAGGTCCGTCAATTTGCATGTTAGAAACCTCAAATTCGGCACCATGATAGCTTATCCATGTGTCCACATGGACGCCAAGTTTCAAGGCAATCCCATCATCCCCTGATTTTGGGGGAATTTTTGAAAATAGGGCACCCCATTCACACCCCTTTCCATAGTTCCGTCAATTTGCACGTTAGAAACCTCAAACTCGCCACCATGAAAGCTTATCCAGGGATACATATGCACGCCGAGACTCAAGGCAGTCCCATCATCCCCTGATTTTTGGGGAATTTATGAAAATCCAACACCCATTCACATCCCTTTCCAATAGCTCCGTCAATTTGCACGTTAAAAAACCCCCTCAAACTCACCACCATGACAGCTTATCCAGGGATACATACGCCGCATGCCGAGACTCAAGGCAGTCCCATCATCCCCTGTTTTTTGGCGGGGCTTAAACCTGCAGACAGCTCAATGGGCCCATTTCAAAGGAAATCCCAATATGCCATGAATTGGGGAGTAGAGATCAACCTATATGAATCTTCTTCCACACTTGAAAAATGGATTTGGAACTTCCAAAACTCCAAGTGAGCGCAGGAAGGACTTCTCCCCTGAGTCAAAGCCAGACACACACAACATCCCTGCAAGGCGGGCAGGGGAGGAGAGAGGGAAGGCAGGCAGGCAGGCAGCAGACATTTGTGGGGGCATAAGGAAGTGAGCCAAGGATAAGCCAGTAATGCATATAAAATGGAATAAATAAATAAATAAACAAAGGAGGGGTGGAATTAAAAGCAGCAGTGTTGCTGAATAAACAGCAAGAAGAACTTTTTTAAAAAGGCTATATCTGTCTTTTACCAGCAATAGGGGGACGTGCCCAGGGGAGGGGGAAGCAGCAGCTGCCAATTTGATTGGTGGTCAACCAGTCTTTTAAGAAGCAAGGCTGTCAGTTCAACTCATGAAAGCCATTGCCATACGCAGAGCGCTTCTCTTTTCGCGGACCAATCCGATCGCCATTTTGAAAAATTTCGCCCATAGGATTGCATTGCGGAAAAGAATAGGGGATAACTGTGTTGTTTTTAAAGCTATCTTTCTGAAAGTTTGTGTGCTTAGAGAGTCGTGGCTGGGAGTCATTTTGAGCCTACTCTCAGCTCTTTGTGTGCTGCGGTTCGCTTGCTAGACCTTTTTCGAAGGGCTGAGGGGCAGAGTCAACTCCCGGTCATGATCACATGCCCAAAGTTGGAGGAGGGGATGGGCAAAACGGGTAACTTGGGATTCTGGGAACTTCTCTTTCTTAGTCTGAATGGACTTTTCCCAGTGTTTTTTTAAAACAGTAGCCCCACCAAATGCACAAACACAACCTGAAATCATATACTAAGCCAATAATAAGAGATAGAAAAAGCACAGCACTGCTACCCACTCTAACTTTGGGGAACAACTGAATAGATGTGGTGCAAGGGGATGAGCTCCCCTAGGGCAAGGACGTGCCCTGTGCACTCTCCTGTCCTTGGAGGGCCATCAGAGCCCTCCAAAGGTAAATCACTGGAGTGAATGCCTATCATGATTTGAAGTGATCGTTTGCTTCTTAAAGACTGGTACCTAGACAGGACCAGTCAAATTGGCAGATGATTCCCCCTCCTCTTGGGCACGTCCACTCCCCTCTTACTGGTAAAAGACAGATATAGCCTTTAAAAAAAATTTCTTCTTGTTGTTTATTCAGCAACACTGCTGCTTTTAATTCCACCCCTCCTTTGTTTATTTATTTATTTATTTATTTATTCCATTTTATATGCATTACTGGCTTTGAAACTATCCTTGGCTCACTTCCCTGTGCCCCCAGAAATGTCTGCTGCCTGCCTGCCTTCCCTCACTCCTCCCCTGCCCACCTCGCAGGGATGGTTTGGTTTTTGTGTGTTTGCTTTGACTCAGGGGATAAGTCCTTCCTGCGCTCACTTAGACTTTTGGAAGTTCTAAATACATTTTTCAAGTGTGGAAGAAGATTCATATTTAGGTTTATCTCTACTCCCCAATTCATGGCATGTCGGGATTTCCTTTGAAATGGGCCCATTGAGCTGTCTGCAGATACTGGGGTGTCCGACTTTCATAAATTCCCCCCAAATCCGGGGATGATGGGATTGGCTTGAAACTTGGCATCCATGTGGACACATAGGTAAGCTGTCATGGGACCGAAGGTGAGGTTTCTGACAGGAAATTGATGTAGTTGTAAAATGGGACTTGATTTGGAGTGAGTTTAAAGGTTAGAGCCCCGCCAAAAATCAGGGGATGATGGGATTGCCTTGAATCTTGGCGTCCATGTGTATCCCTGGATAAGCTATCATGGTGCCAAGTTTGAGGTTTCTAACATGCAAATTGACGGAGCTATCGAAAGGGGTGTGAATGGGGTGCCCGATTTTCAAAAATTCCCCCAAAATCAGGGGATGATGGGATTGGCTTGAAACTTGGCGTCCATGTGGACACATGGATTAGCTGTCATGGTACTGAAGGTGAGGTTTCTGACGTAGTTGTAAAATGGGACTTGATTTGTGGTGAGTTAAAAGGTTAGAGCCCTGCCAAAAATCAGGGGATGATGGGATTGCCTTGAGTCTTGGCGTGCATGTGTATCCCTGGATAAGCTATCATGGTGCCAAGTTTGAGGTTTCTAACGTGCAAATTGACGGAGCTATCGAAAGGGGTGTGAATGGGGTGCCTGATTTTCAAAAATTCCCTAAAAATCAGGGGATGATGGGATTGGCTTGAAACTTGGTGTGCATGTGTATACCTCCATGAGGTGTCATGGTGCCAAACTTGAGGTTTCTAACTTTAACAGAAAAAAAGTTGTATACTTTTTTAGCTTTCAATGCAAGCCTATGGGGGGGGGGGAAAACGGAGCTCCAATCCGGATCCGGAGCAGCGGAGCGGACATAGGCAGAGCGGGGGTGGAGCAGAGTGGCCCAATCCGCAAATCATGGATCTGGAAGAGAAGCGGAGCGGGGGGTCCGTGCACACCCCTAGTAATTATTTACCACAATGTGGTTAAGGTCCGCTCAAATATCCCCTTCCATAATTTTTTTCCTATAAGAACTGCATAGATACTATTTTCTCCATTACTTTAGAAAATATTGTAGCACTAAAGAAATCAACTTGAAATTTACACTTGAACAAACAGAGGGTCAGATTCAGACTTCATCATACTTAGAGAAGGCCCACGACTAACTTAAATCCCATTGATTTTAAACAAGTCTGGCCTAAGTCCAGATCTCACCTAGAGAGTATTCTGAGATGTAGAGTGTTGCACAAAAATTCAACATTTCAAGGCACATAAGAAATATTGAATTCTGTTTTCATTGTTGTTTGTTGTCATTATCTGCAGTATCCCTTAAATGGGAAAATGATAAAAGCTAATCTTTTACCAGCCCATACTTTCAGGTCACTACAATCTAATTCTGAATGCAGAATAACAGATCTCCATTCCATATTAAGCATATGTTCAAACAGTGGCGAGAAATCCAGCCAAGCACACAACCACATGCTTTTGTTCGGTATTCAACCTAAACTGCCATTTCCTGGTTCTGTATCATCATAACCACATAAACAGTTCTCAAACTCAATATTAACAATCCTTTGAAAGGATAGGAAAAGTATCAGTTTTAGTGCAATCCTATGCAAGTCTGCTCAGAAGTAAGCCCCAATGAATTTTATAGGACTTACCACCAGGTAAGTGTATATACTATACTTTGTATAGGACTGCAGACTTTACTACTTTTTTTACTAGTCTGATTTCATTATAGTACATAAATGAATGGTGGCTGAGAAATATAAGTGGTTTGCCACTCAATCATTGTCCCCCTCCTTTATTTTTATGCCAGTTTTCCAAGGTAAAATCATGCTCAAAGTGCCTTATAGCAACATCAGAAAAAAATAACTAAATAAAATACAGCAATATTTTCAGAAAAGTCACTGGCAACTATAAATATAACACAATTTAAATAACCACACAACTAGGCTAAACATATTACATTAGTAAATATACTATATAAATTTAAACAACCCACTAAGATTGAATGCACATACTAAAGCCTAACAAAAGAAATAAAGATCTAAGTAGCAGGAAAATGAATGCATCTGATTAAAGCTGAATGTAGTCCCAGCCACAAACACTACATCAGCCCCCATCCTGATGACCTTTAGGCAGCTTCGAGAATAGCAGCAGTCTTTGTAAGTAGTACCTGTCAGGGTCCCACCCTCCCAGGCTAGGTGAAAAGGAGTCAGGCAGAGGGACAGGGATCAAGTCTTGCAAGACTCACAGCTAGTTCATCTCTCTAGCAATGAGTCTATGGCAGGGATGGGACTGGATTGGAAGAAGCCAGGGCATCCATGCAAGAAGACCAATTCCACCAGACCATGTGGCTCACATTTTCCAGCATTGAAGCCCCAATTTCCCATTGGCCCACTCCACTTCTCCCCTGCAGAAGGAAAGAACCACCTGACCAAACAAGGGTCTCTCCATTTGGTTCAATCTCACATGATCTCACCATTGGTCTGAGGTTGCTGAAAGAAACAGCTGGCTGGGGAATGCTGGGAGTTGTAGGATTATTATTTTTTTGTCCAGTCATGCACAAGATTGATACCCTAACTGTATATAATTATAGATAATCTAATTGTAAGGCCCCCTGTTTGTGAACTGAAAAGGTCTTATTGTAGTCAACTCAAAATCAAGTTTATCGTACAAGGTGCTTGTTACTCTGCTTATTTCAACCATTGTAAATGGTCATTTCTGTTAAAAGCATCCATATATCTCGCATTCTGCTAGTAGGCAGTCCTTATAAACAATAATTAAAAGGAGGAAGAAGACATGCTGTTTCTTAACGGGATTTTTTTCTACATTAAAAAAATCAATGGCTATTAAAGGCTTCTCAGGAGCCCTTAATGAATCCAAGGTCAGGAATCAATTTCTTAAAAGAGCATTTAATAAACTCATTTAATAATAATTCTGAGCATCTCTATAGCGGTTTGAATCTCCATATCATTTTGCAAATATTAAATGCCTATGTCGAACATCACTTAACAGGTCCAATGGGAAATATTAAGTGTTTCGTAAGAGTTGAAAAGATAGGAGCACAAACATAAATCAATATGCATTTAACATGGGATGGATGCTCAGCATGTGGTTGTGGTGGTTACATAAATTACTATGGACATGGTCCATCCCATGTTAAATGCTTAACTCCAGTGATTTCCAAGGGAGAGGTGCAGCTCACTCCTACCAATGTTTGCTTGGGAGTAAGTGCCAAGCTATAAGAGATGTTCAGTGCATCTGTGCATCTAATGTGCAGGCATTTTTTTTAAAAATGCAAATTTTATCTATTGGGAGGGAATGATAAGTATTGGACCGGGGCAGCAGTGGAGTGGGAATTTAACCCTTTCCTCCCCTGCTGTGGTCCCAAGGAAGATCCCTCTTCTGAAACTAGTATTTGCTTTAGGGAGAAATCCCCAATCCATGCTAAAGACTCTGCAGGAATCATGGATTCCCCTGAGTTGCTGCTGGCGCTTGGGTTCATTGTGGGAATGTTCTGCTCTTCTTCTTGCCAGGAATCTTCAGGATTAGTGTCTGGACCTTGACAGAAGGAAAAATTAGGGTTGGTTCAAGAAAATCATTGACTTGGACAATGAAATATGACCCTGGACTAGTTCTCACAAACAGCAAGTGTCTGGGTCTTCGGGACACAGGGCTTGCTCAATGAAAATGTCAGCCCTGTGTGCAGCTTCTCCAGCTGCTGCAAAGAAAAAAGAAGAAGCAAATTCCATGTGAGGAATGATTGAGAGGAAAAAGGAATACAAAACAAAATGGCAATGTCATAATGCTTGATACAAATCTTTGGTGCATCCAGAGCTGGTATCAAGGGTAGGCATGGACAGGGACCTTCCGAGGGCACACACCACATCAGAAGCCCACTGATTAGACCCACCTGGAGTTGCTCCTCCTCTTCCCCATTGCAACCTGGTTTTCCACCTTGCTCTCTCTCTCTCTCTCTCTCTGGCACAGACAATGGTGATAGTGAGAAGAAGGAACAGTAGATGCCACTGCCTACTTGCTAATTAGCTCCTTTTCTGAAGAGGAGATTGAGGGGAGACATGATAGAACTCTTCAAATACTTGAAAGGTTGTCACACAGAGGAGGGCCAGGATCTCTTCTCGGTCATCCCAGAGTGCAGGACACGGACTAATGGGCTCAAGTTACAGGAAGCCAGATTCCAGCTGGACATCAGGAAAAACTTCCTGACTGTTAGAGCAGTACGACAATGGAATCAGTTACCTAGGGAGGTTGTGGGCTCTCCCACACTAGAGGCCTTCAAGAGGCAGCTGGACAAGCATCTGTCAGGGATGCTTTAAGGTGGATTCCTGCACTTAGCGGGGGTAGGACTCGATGGCCTTATAGGCCCCTTCCAACTCTACTATTCTATGATTCTATGAAAGCAAGTGGCAGCAATGATGCGAAAAAGGAGCAGCAGCTGGTGACAATGGTGGTGAGAAGGTCAACTCACAGAGGAGGGGGTACATTGAGGGTTTGTTGTGCAAGGAACCAGCATCCTATGGTAGAGTTCAAAAAGGTGCAGGAAAGGGCAACCGAAGCAACCAGTGGGCAGGATCAACTCCCCAGTCTGGAAAGATTACAACATTTGAGGCTTTCTCACTTAGAAAAAAAATGGTGAGTAAGTGGAGATATGTTAGAAGATTATAAAATGATGCATGTTGTGGAGAATGTGGACAGGGAGGCATTTTTCTCCCTTCCTCATAATACTAGATCTCAGGCTCACCCAATGAAGCTGAATGTTAGGAGATTCAGATCAAATAAAAAGAAGTACTTCTTCACACAGTCAAAATATGGAATTTGCTACCAAAAATGTGGTGGTGGTGACCACCAACTCAGATGGCTTTAAAAGGTGATTAAAGACAATTTGTAGAGAACCTTCAGGATCGGAGTCAGTATGTATCTGCTCTAGGTAGGACTTTAGCTGGATATTATCCACTGTTACCCATTCTGGTTCCCACCAGAATGTACATTATTCTGTGGTATTCAGCTCAAGAAAGAAATCAGAATTGAAAAGTTATCACAAAAATTGGGTTCCTCTGTAACAGTAGAACAGGAAAGCCACAGAAAATGGCAACGTGATTGGAGCCAATGGCAAAAAGAATGGAATAAAAGCCACATAAGGGACAGTACAGTGAGGGCAAAGAGACGTAAAAGAACAGTGTTTCTGTAAATGTATAACTCCACTTTCTGAGTAAAGCAATGTAAAGAAAAATTATGAAGAGTGCTTATCTAATACTTTAAGAGCCTGGGTAAGTAAGAGAAACTATTTCCCTGAAAATGAAGAAAAACACAGAAATTATACAACACATCCGGCCAAGGTATTGAATGGAAAAATTAAATAAAATGGTTATTATTTAGAATGGAAATGAATATTGACAGAGCATTTTATGGCTGGGTGGGAAATATCCCTAAAAGACAGAAAGTAATTATGAGACTAGAGATAGAATATAACCAACAGAAAGAATGAAATTAATAGTTGAATTCCCATGGGAAGGGAAAGGAAGATTTAAGAGCAAAAAAAAAAAAAAAATCACATAAAAAAGACTTGCCGAAATCAGAAGATGAAGCTTACTTGAAGAGCCCCACTGATCTCAGTGAGGCTTACTTCTAAGTAGACATGCATAGGATTGCACTTGTCAGTTTCAGCCATATAGGGAGGGGAGCACTGTTAAACACCAGTCCAAAGCTTCCTTAGGTGTATGGAGCTAGGTCCAAACTACATGTTCTTCAAATCACGCATAGCAGAGCTGTGTGTTATTGGCTTATTCACCTCACCAAAAGCCCCTGATTCAGGTCGGAACCATGGTACTCCAAGCTTGGGAGGAATTTAATCTTCCTTCCTCCTGTTTTTATCCCAAAATTCCTGCTCCCCCAGAGGGGTGTTAAAGAAAGAAAAAGAAGTCTCCATTAACTGAAGAATGTGTAGTCCTCCCCCCCCCTTTTAATCTGGTTCTTTGGATCTTGGCTACTTGAATATCTAATTTTGCAGCACTCAAGTATGTCAATATAAATGGCATTAACACTACTCTTACGGTACTCACTCTTTTACTGAGAAGCCCAGTTATGATGGCTTGTACATATATATTCCGTAGTTTGCATTTGGATGCATCGCTCTGGCTCCTTGTCTGATATGTCTTTCATACTGGGAAAGATGCCATGAACAAGGCAACAATGGCAGCTCATACAACCCTTATTGTAATTTAAATTCATGACCTCCATGTTCTCTATGTCAATAGAGTTAAAAAGGAGTCACCTTTCTGCAGTATGCAAAGTATGGAAACTCTGGATAAATGCAAATACCGTCTATTATTCTTATTCTTATCATTATTATTATTATTTATTGCATTTATATCCCTCCTTTTTCCTTCAAGGAACCCAAGGCAGCATACATAATCCTCTTCCTCTCCATTTTATCCTCACAACAATAACCCTGTGAGGTAGATTGGGCTGAGAGACTGTGACTGGCCCAAAGTCACCCAGTGGGTTTTCATGACCGAGTGAGGACTAGAAACCAGAACTCCTGACTCTCAGTCCAACACTTTAGCCACTACACCACACTGGCTCTAATGGGCTAGTGCCTTGGTCAAATGACCCATGAGGGTAACCTGGGTGGGAGCTACACTACTGCTTTAAAATGGTTTATAACACTAGTGACAAATGTCGGGGCCCAGGACACCCTCCATGTACAGTTTTCATCCCATTTTCAAAGTGTAATATCCTGCTTGGTGTAGATCTGGCACCTAAACTGAACAATCTAAAACCCAAAGTATCCTCATCACAAGATAGGCCAGCAGGTTAAAGAACTCCCTGTGGTCCCTTTTATTTTAAGAATCTCTACCTGATTCTCTTGGAAGCATAGCTTTTCTGGTGCTTTGCCAGCTAACTTTAATTCAGTCAAGAAGCCCAGAATCACTGGAATGCTGCTATTCATTCCCTAGAGTCAAGCGATTGATTCCTTTCTCTAAGTTCATCCTGAGCCTGCACATATTCATTGCTTGTTTTGAGCTCTTTGCCTGAACTCTATCACTCCCCTTGAGACCAACTGCTCAGTGCTTGATTGTGAGGCCCAGTATGATCAGACATTCTGCTGCATAGCTCCAAGATCCACCCAGAGTTCTTTGGCTTGCTGCTCATTCCTTTGACATATAAAAACTCTTCTCCCTAGCATTACCATCCCCTTTGAGGTCAACCCATGTTTCTGGGCTCAGAGTTTTTCCTATTGCTTGTACTATCTTGCCAGCTTGTATGCCCAGATAGCTCCATTACCATGTACACTCAGATACAGCTTCACGCTTTGTGAAGCACCCACATTGCTGCATCCTGACCACATCCATTTCAGCAGGGCCAGCCAGCCACATTGGGAGTTTGGTTGCATGTCATAAGGGATGCAAGAGAGGGCCTCCACTTGCCATGTATAGCTGCATTTGTCGGGCAATGGATCTTGGTAGTTTACTCAATTGTTCTGCTCTAGCTCAGGATGGGTATCTCAGGGGAGACTGGGAGGGGATCTACACAGCGTCCTGAAGGCGCTTGCGTGCGCCTCCAGTACGCCCCGAAACACCTTGTGTAGATCCTGCCTACCTGGCCAGAAGAGGTGGAGGAGGTGGCAGCGGTGGCGGCCCTTCTTCTTGCTGTTATCACGTTCCCCCAGCCCGCTCCGCCTCGTGTTGCCAGCCCCTTGATTGCCTAACTTCACCTCCTCCTCCCACTCGGCCATGCTGCCGATCTGGGTTTGGGGCGAGGGTCTCCTGGCCCGCCTGGCGAACTCCCCTCCCTCAGCCTCAACAGAGGTGGCTCCCAGGGAGCCGGGGTCTCGCCGCCGCCGCTGCGTGGTTTCAGGCACTGCCAACCGCCGCCGCGCCGGGGGAAGTTCTCCCGGGCTGTCTGGGGCCTGGCAGATGGTGTCCCGAAGGTCGGAGAGCTCGGCGGAAGAAGCCGCCGAGCCCGGAAACTTTTCGCCCCGTCCCCAAGAGGGGCGATGCGGGGCCGCCTCCTCCTCCTCCTCCTCCTCCTCCTCCGCCTCTTCTGGCCAGGATAGGGGAGGATCTACACAAGGAGTTTCGGGGCGCACTGGAGGCGCACGCAAGCGCCTTCAGGACGCTGTGTAGATCCTCCCTGGGTTGCAGTGGTGGCCTACAAAGACTGAATCACATCTGACACAGCAAGGCCATGTCCGGCAAGGCAAGGCCTCAGACAGATCACCAGCTGAAACTCATCTACAAAGAGAAGTTGTCTCCGCAACGTGCAGAGGCCTTCTGATTGCTGGCAGGTTTGGATTTGCTGTTAACTCATTTGCTCAATTTATTCATTCTATTATATTCTATACAGCCCAACTGCCAAAGCTTTCTGGGTGATTCACAATATGATAAAATCTAATATAAAACCTTTAACATCCCAAAATGTGAAACAGTTCAAATCATTTAAAATAATTAATAATAAAACTTATCAGGACCTGATAAAACTAACATTAAAAAGCCGCATCATATGCCAGCAAATGCCTGGCCATAGAGGAAAGTCTTAAACTAGCACTAAAAGTTAGCAATGTTGGTCCTCACTGGGGAGAGCATTCCACAATTGGGGACACCACCAAGAAGGCCTATCCTTCTTCAGATGTTAATACTACCCTGTCGACTTCTTAAAGGGTCATTGTCCAATTCTGCAGCCACTTGTTCCTATGTCATGGTGGTGGTGAGGACTGTATTAGAGGTGCGGTTTCTTTGTCCAAAACATCTGGTAAAGTTATGTCCTCTGGACTGGAAGGCCTTGGAGTAGCAGATTACAGAATATTGGATGAAGCCTCCCCCCCTCTACATCCTGCTCTGAGCCAGGTGAGACTTTTCCATCACATGGTATCAGATATCCACAGAAGGTTTTCAGAGTGTTTCAGAGAGCTGCCTGGAAATTTGCATGCTAATTGTGCATTGTCTCTTATCCGTGAACACAGACAAAAAGAGCAACTGTGAAACTGTCAAGTTTTCTCCCCAACTCTGAAGGGAGTCAGAAAAGTCTATTCACTGTAGATACAAAATTAACAAGGCATTTGGAAACCTTTGTTAAAGCTCCATCCAACAGTGTTTTATTGCACACTTGTAACTGGACACTCATGGAGTTTGCTCAGGTCCCTCACATGACGTCATCTTCCACCCCTTCTGGCCTTCCTTGCGCGACAAAAAAAACCCCTCATGTAGAGCTCTATCACACCAGCATTTTAGTGAACTTTCATCCTGCCTTGTTTACCATTTTGCCCTGCGACCCTCACATGACGCCGTCCCTGTCCTGCAGTCACCTTGCCTCTTCCCCTCCATTTTCCATGTTTTTCCAGGGCAGGAAAAGTGTGGCATTTTTTCTCTGCGTGGGATAAAACCGCCCTTCTGTCCCCGTGTATTGCTGTCCTAGTGCTATGTCATGGAACTTCTCTTCTTAAGGGGGGGGGGTTGCGTTGAACGGCGGTCTTGCTGACAAAAGAGGAGGGTAGGGGCATTTCTCCTCTGGTCTATAGAACCGTTCAACTGCTCAACTAGGAAGGGGGAGGGAGGGAGAGAAGGCAACCCCCCACCCACCTGTTTCCTTTCTGATAAACAAAAGAGTTACACTTGATTATTAAGCAAGTCACATGCAAACAAACAATCAGGAAGGGGTACATAACGTGGGGATGCATGACATCATGATGCATTATACGATTTCAAACTACAGTTCCCAAGATGCAGTTTGATACTGTGCATGAGCAAAAATGTGTATAAACAGAACATGATCTTGAATTAAAGGAGAACTCTCATCTGAGATTACACAGATGGATTTGTTACTTTCACCAACCACTATGGACATGCACATTTTGTTGAATGTGTTCTGCCTGTGTTTTGCTGGCATACTCAGTCAGTATGCTACCATTGTGAAAACTAGGCTCATCTACTTGCAAGTTGAAATTCTCTCTCTCTCTCTCCCCCCTCCCTCCCTCCCTCCCTCTTTTCCCCAAGGTTCCCTTTCTATATTTGTTCAATGCACATCTATTGGATACAACCCAAGCTGAAACGCAGTTCATTTCTTCATTGCCCAAGGGACAGGATGTGGAAGCAAGCCACTGAATGCATTGGAGCAGCACATCTGTGGAAATTGGGTGCCCCAAACCAAAACCTATGAAATCTAGAAGAAACAAGGAAGAACCTAATAAACATCTTGGGAAAGACAGATCTTTGTGCTGGATAGCTGAGACCAGAAGTCAAATACAGATCTGTTGTGGATGTTGTTGTTTTTATATGCATGTATAAAATGCTGTCTCTGGCCAGATTTACACCAAGCAGGATATGACCCTTTGAAAAAGGTTTGAAAACTGTATATGGAGTGTGTCCTGGGCCTGAACAGTTGTCAATACTGTTATAAACCATTATGAAGCAGTAGTTTAGATCCTTCCCCTGTTGTAGCAAGGAAGTTAGTACGTATAATTTTAAGGGTATATTGTCAAAGGATTAATCACATTTCCCACATTTCTTTGTGAAAAAAAATGTCCTTTTAGGTCCGAATTATGATTTCTTTCAACATACCAGCTTGTGTAAAGAGAATAATAAATCTGGTGAAGCCACTATCCTTCTGGAACGTCTGGCTGAGTTGGGAGTGGGAGGCACTGCATTGCAGTGGTTCCGCTCCTACTTGGTGGGTCGGCTCCAGAAGGTGGTGCTTGGGGAACATTGCTCAGCCCCGTGGACTCTCCATTATGGGGTTCCGCAGGGGTCAGTCTTGTCCCCCATGCTGTTTAACATGTGCATGAAACCGTTGGGTGCGGTCATCCGGAGTTTTGGAGTGCGTTGTCATCAGTATGCTGATGACATGCAGCTCTACTTCTCCTTTTCATCTTCATCAGGTGTGGCTGTGGATGTGCTGAACCGGTGCCTGGTTGCAACAATGGACTGGATGAGGGCTAATAAACTGAAATTCAATCCAGACAAGACTGGTGGGTGGTTCTTCTGATCGGATGGGGGTGTTCAACCAGTTCTGGATGGGGTTGCACTCCCCCTGAAGGAGCAGGTTCATAGCTTGGGGGTTCTCCTAGAACCATCTCTGTCACTTGAGGCTCAGGTGGCCTCGGTGACATGGAGTGCTTTCTACCAACTCCGGTTGGTGGCCCAGCTACACCCCTATCTGGACAGGGATAACCTAGCTTCAGTTGTCAATACTCTGGTAACCTCCAAATTAGATTACTGCAATGCCCTCTACATGGGGCAGCCTTTGAAGACGGTTCGGAAGCTGCAGCTTGTGCAAAATGCAGCGTCCAGATTGATAGCAGGAACAGGGAGGTTTGAGCATATAACATCGATTCTGGCACGCTTGCATTGGCTGCCTATACGTTTCTGAGCCCAATTCAAGGTGCTGGTTTTAACCAATAAAGCCCTACATGGCTTGGAACTGCAATACCTGATGGAACGCCTCTCCTGACATGAACCTACCCGTACACTGTGCTCAACATCTAAGGTCCTCCTCTGAGTGCCTACTCCGAGGGAAGCTCGGAGGATGGCAACAAGGGAGAGGGTCTTCTCGGTGGTGGCCCCCCCGACTGTGGAATGATCTCCCCGATGAGGTTCGCCTGGCGCCAACATTGTTATCTTTTCGGCGCCAGGTCAAGACTTTTCTCTTCTCCCAGGCATTTTAACATTCTAACAGCACTTTAACAGCATTTAACAATGTTAAGTTTGTTTTTAATGGACCCCAGAATTGTTGTTTCTAAATGGATATTGTTGTTTTTATACTGTTGTTTTTATGTTTCTGATGTGTGTGTTTTTTTAAAAAAATGTATAATTTTTAATGTTTACCATTTTTAACTGTTGTAAACTGCCCAGAGAGCTTCGGCTGTGGGGCGATATATAAATGTAATAAATAAATAAATAAATTCATAAAAAAGGAATTTGATTTTGTGTTCTCAAGTCTTTTCTCAAAGAAGCTGCTCTCTAACAAACCTTTCTACCTATTTCTTCCTGCAAATCTTTCCCCTTCTCTCAGGCAGGATCTGCACTGACAATCTTTTAGATTGTAAGCCTGTGGGCAGGGACTGTCAAGAAATACTTTTGTAAGCCGCCGTGAGAGCCTTTTTTGGCTGAATGGCGGCATAAAATTCCTTAAATAAATAAATAAATAAATAAAGTGTTGGGGCCCAGGACACATTCCAAGTACTGTTTTCAACCCACTTTCAAAGTGTTATATTCTGTTGGTGTAGATTTCTGAAAACATTTCCCCATAGTATTTCATACTGTGTAGTCCTCTTCACAGCCTCTCTCCTCTCCTTTCAATTTTGCCACAGTGTAACCTGCAATTGAAAGGTGATCCTGATCTCTATTTTGTAATCTACTGGCTTGAATGTTGTAGTCTACAGGGTCAGGTAAGTGCTTTGAGAATGAAATTTAAACTGAGAAAATGGTACTAACAAGATGACCCTTTGTCATCCCATTCCTTCTCCTTCTCCTCCTTCTAATTTTCCCAGTTACTTGAACTTCAAATAAGTCTTTAATTGTGCTTGATTTGATTTTGATGTTTGAAATTACTCAATGTGTTATGTCATGATCTCTCAGCAGGTTCTTATTATGCTCAGGTGCCCACATTTATCCTTCAACTAATTGACTAATAGGACACTATTTAAATAACATAGACTCCCCACTGTGCTTAATAGAGCTTTCTTCAGTCAACTTATACATTCTTTATAGTAATTACTCTACTTTGTATGAACCAACTTTAGTTTGTGATGAAATATGGTGACCAAATCTTCACTCTCTATTGTTGAAATTTGATTGTAATTCCTTGGGGCAGGGTCCATATTTTTTTACTTATCTGACTTTATAAATAATTATGCATAGTAGTGGTAAGCTAGAAGCAACAACAAGCAGTTGAATCCTATCTACTGTAACCAGAATTATATTAGCAGAGTAGGGCTTTCCTGCCACAACCCCCTGTGCCACTAAAAGCGCTTTCCCCAAGCATTGATGGACATAGAATAATGGAATAGTACAGTTGGAAGTAGCCTATAAGGCCATCGAGTCCAACCCCTTGCTCAGTGCAGGACTCCACCTTAAAGCATCCCTGACAGATGGTTGTCCAGCTGCCTCCTGAAGGCCTCTAGTCTGGGAGAGCCCATAACCTCCCTACATAATTGGTTCCATTGTCATACTGCTCTAACAGTCAGGAAGTTTTTCCTGATATCCAACCGGAATCTTGCTTGTGTGAGCAGGATTCTTTATAGATTCCAGACCATAAAGTTTTTGACCCTGAGGGGCAAAAAAAAAAAAAAAAAAAAAAACGAGAAAAATATATATACTTAACTTAAATATGTATATCATGTGTTTAAATTCCAACCAAAGTGAGTCTTCTAATCCATGGAAAAGGCAAATGATGGATCTATGAACTGTGTGTCTTTCTTGTATAGAATAATTTTCCTCCTGTGTACAAATATAAAGTAGTAAAAGTATACACTATCAGTACTTCTGTTATCTAAGTTATCCAGCTATGCTCTCTGTGTGACATAGTACATTGGGCCTACCAGTTGCAGGAGCAATGCTGGGATAAGTTTGTGGGTTTTTCAAAGTGCAGCCAAAATCACTGGTAGATTTAGTGGTGGGACAGGTGTCAGGGAGAGCCAAAAGGAAATGTTGGAACATGTCAATAACCTTTGCATTTGAATTGCTGGTCCCTAAATATTTCGGATATCTACTGTTTCTAGTTAACTTGAGAGATTAGTTTGTTCTGGACTTTACACTCCATTACTGAGCACAAACATAAAGGCAGTCCACACGATTTTATATCCGTGTGTGTGTGTGTGTGTGTGTGTGTGTGTGTGTGTGTGCATATATAATATGGGTTTGTTTAACTTTTAGCCTGTGTGGACTCTATTAAAAAAGGGGCCACAAACATTAGCTATTAGAGGTGTGCACTGGCCACAAGATTTGACATAGATCATGATTTGGTGCTTTGGAAACTGGCCCCATTCTGCTTGGCCTAATTCAGAGGTTGCCCACTTTGAACCCAAGTCAAGATTGGGAAATCTGAGTTACTGCTCCCATCTTGTCAGCTCCTTACACCTCTTGGTGTGCAGAGGGAGACCTGCCTGAGTCACAGTGAAAAGTGAGAATGGTTGTTTGAATGCTCCTTTTATTATGTCAGAACGAGCTCTGAGCTGGACTCTACTTGGATGTACACTCTATTAAAATCAGTGTTTCTTAACATCAAGTTGATTTAGGACTGTGGTTGTCTCTTTTACCCTAAAAAACCCTCTCAATGCTTCTTTTTATAGAATTTTAGCAAGTATTTATTTATTTATTTATTTATTACATTTTTATAGAGTGGATGAGTGGATGAACAGAATATCTCACAAATTTTGTGAAGGGGTTAAACAGAGCTACCATCAGCATCTGTTTTATTATTTATCATTATTATTTTGTTTGAAATATGAATAGAAAAATACCCCCCCCACACACACACACCTAATTATTATGTCCTTAAGACAGTTTTGAGCTCAATAAACTTGGGTTTACCAATGAAATGTCACTTGAAGGTTGTATGTGTTCAGGTTTGTTTATCGCTGCCACCTGCCACATTTACCGCTAAATGAATTAATGCCTTTTGGAGCCCAACGGAGCTAAGTCTGTGGCATTACTAACCGACATCACTCAAAGGCATTCAAGGTGATATTCTGATGTGACATGTCTGTAAATGAATGGGTTAGATTGACAAGAAATATAAACCTTAGCAAACTGGCAACAATTCAATGGAAGCAAAGTGACAGAAACGTTAATGTAAAAGTATGATGTGTTGCAATAGATCGGCCATGCTGGTCGGGAATGATAGGCGTCTCAGTCCAACACACATGGAGCATACCAGGATGAGGAAGGCTAAAGTAGATCGTGTTTGAGTGCCAGCTTAAATCTCCACTAAGCCATGAAGATCATTGCATGACCTGCAGCAAGTCACTGTCTTGCTTAACCTGCCCCCAAAAGGTAGAAGGGCATCTTATACTTTGATCCTCAGCAATGACCAAAATATTCAATGGAGCTGGCTAGGGAGTCAGTTCCATTGAATTCCTAATAAGTATTCTATAGATGATAACCTTAAATATAATATCTAGAACCTGGGATGTATACCAATTATTTACAATAACCAGCTTTCCGGATTCCTTCAAAGAGTTACATGGTGGATTTCAAAAACTATGCTCTGTGCCATGATCCAGCAAGAGTAACCCCAGCTGCAGAAATTAGGCTTCTGCAGGCAAATATGTCTTTCATTCAGTTTCCACATTCATAAAAAGATGCTACACATGAAAAGAAACCCCACTGGCAGTAAGAGCTTTAAGCTAAATGTTGCTGTGTCTTTCTGTATTTTGGCCCACAAGAGCTTTTCTGAAATGGAATTTGGCCCCTGGGCCGAAAAAGGGTTCACAAGCCTGCTGTAGGCTCTACAGGACAGGGATGGAATCATTCTAAGCAGGTTGAGCTAGAAAGAGTACAGTATGGTTGTGCCCTACATTCAGTGTAGAGCAAGGATGGGCAATTTCTGGGCCTCCAGATGTTTTGGCTCACAACTCCCATCATCTCTCAGAACTGGCTATGGCTAATAGGAGTTATAGAGTAAAACATCTGGAGGGCCAAAAGTTGCCCACCCTTGGGTAGAGTATGGTTATTTCTATACTTAAGCACTTAATAATATTTGAATGGTTCAATGTCTTCTTATAAACCAACTGCACATCCTCAGCTGAAGAAATCCCTTGTAAAGACCTGATAACAAACACATTAGTCATTTTGAAAGTTGTTCCACTTTAAACGTAATTAATTTTAGCATTAATGTAGAAATCCCACTCAAGAGATTCCAGTATGAACAGAAGTGTATTAAAACAGGGTGTTTTTTTTTTAAAGGATAGGTTAAAAACAAACTAAAATAGTATGGAAAGCTAAATAGCAAGCAGCTTTCATAATGTTTTGATAAAATTGTAGGACTTGTGAGTAAATTATAGCTATATAGCCATTCTGGCCCTAGATTAGGGATGAAAGAAAATTTCATTTGGTCTGTATTTTTAAGTGAATGGACCTAATTTACACTTTCTGCACTAATATGTGAATCAATCAGTTAACTTTCAGATTGCGCACTTCTCTGAATTTTGCAATGCGGTTCTCAGCTCAAACATTGCACACAAAAATCCATATATAAGGGAAACGTTCATACAAAAATGTGACTAGTAGAGAAAATTGCATATAAAATGCATATATTAATTGAAATGACATACAAAATCAATATATTAACAAAAATTGCAAATGAAAGCAAATGTGAATTTCATTTCTTTTTTAAAATTATAGACTTTAAATTAAAAAAAAATGAAGATTTGTGCTGTCTATCCAGAGATTGCTTTGAAAAATTTCCTAGTATGTATGTACCCAGGGTTGTATACTTTCACCTTATCTATTTAACTTGTATGCAGAACACATCATGCGACGTGCTGGGCTTGACGAATCCAAGGCTGGAGTTAAAATCGCAGGAAGAAACATTAACAATCTCAGATATGCAGATGACACCACTTTGATGGCTGAAAGTGAGGAGGAGCTGAGGAGCCTTATGACAAAGGTGAAAGAAGAAAGTGCAAAAGCCGGGTTGCAGTTAAACCTCAAAAAAATCAAGATTATGGCAACTAGCTTGATTGATAACTGGCAAATAGAGGGAGAAAATGTGGAGGCAGTGACAGACTTTGTATTTCTGGGTGCAAAGATTACTGCAGATGCTGACTGCAGCCAGGAAATCAGAAGACGTTTACTTCTTGGGAGGAGAGCAATGACAAATCTTGATAAAATAGTTAAGAGCAGAGACACCACACTGACAACAAAGGTCCGCATAGTTAAAGCAATGGTATTCCCCGTAGTAACCTATGGCTGCGAGAGCTGGACCATAAGGAAGGCTGAGCGAAGGAAGATAGATGCTTTTGAACTGTGGTGTTGGAGGAAAATTCTGAGAGTGCCGTGGACTGCAAGAAGAGCAAACCAGTCCATACTCCAGGAAATAAAGCCAGACTGCTCACTTGAGGGAATGGTATTAAAGGCAAAACTGAAGTACTTTGGCCACATAATGAGAAGACAGGATACCCCGGAGAAGAGGCTGATGCTAGGGAAAGTGGAAGGCAAAAGGAAGAGGGGCCGACCAAGGGCAAGATGGATGGGTGATATTCTGGAGGTGACAGACTTGACCTTGGGGAAGCTGGGGGTGGCGACAGCCAACAGAAAGCTCTGGCGTGGGCTGGTCCATGAAGTCACGAAGAGTGGGAAACGACTGAACGAATAAACAACAAAATGTACCCAGGTCCCAGCACTTTTTCCAATTGTAACCCTACTTTCCCTTCAAGCAACCCTGTGGGATGGTGGAGACTATGGGATCTGGGTTCATACATACAATAGTAAATGTGTGGGACAGATACTTGACCCCAAACCATTGTGCAGTGACTCCATCCCACCAGGACTCATCTTAATTGAAAGTGTGTGTGGGGGGGAACCAACCAGCACACATCTTATAAAACAAAAACTAGGATTTATTTATCAGGGAAAGGAAAGGGGGGATGCAAAACAAACATCCAAATGAATACATGGTTTAAATAATTATCTAAACAATAACATGGAAGGAAGGGGGTCCAATAGTTATGCACTCCACAGAGGTAGGTTATTTTTTAAAAATCTGTCTATTGGTATGCAGTCCAGGACTCAGAAGGAACTGTGGGCATCTCAAAGGGCTCACCTACACCAAGCAGGACATTCCACTATGAAAGTGGTATATAAAAGGCAGGAGGCACACCAAGCAGGATATAGTGTATGAAAACGGTATATAGTATGTGTCAATGGCCCCAACAGTTGTCAGTGCACTTCAATACCACTGTAAAGCAGTAGTGTGGCTCCTGCCTTTTATATACCGCTTTCATAGTGGAATATCCTGCTTGGTGTAGATGAGCCCACAGTCTCTTCTCAGAATCTCTCCTCACAATATTACTCTGCTTTTACATTGTTTCCCTATGGTGTCTCATCAGCCTCAAAAAGGGTTGGGATGCAGCCGTCCCACCAGAGGGCTGTACATTCACTCCATTCTATCCCCCCCCCATCCTACAAATTTGAGGTTATGAAATTCCATAGGCTAAAATGGGGTATGAAATTGCACTCCCCCCAATCCCCCTGCAAATATCTTATCTTCTGGGATACAGCACATACTATGCCTTCTCCCTTACCTAAAAAGGCACACTGTTTTCCAAAAGTCACTGAACAAATAGAGAAATGTTACAACAAAATGAACCCCATGTAGGTCTATGGATGACAGTATCTGTTAATATGTTAAACTGCTGGTGGGCTTACTCACTAAACTTAAAATTCCTATATATAAGCCATTTCTTGCTCTTACTACCTCCAATAAGCATGGACCATCGTCAAACCCACCTCAAATGCACTGTCAAATGTCAGATTAGACTGTGGAGCCATTTTATCAGTTTAAGCCATAGAACCTATTCCCCCCACCACCACCACCATTTTTTATTATAATGACAGAATGCAACCCTTAACATAGGACCAGAACAGTGGCTGCATAAAAAGTCATACAGTCCCTTCCCCATGGAAATTTATTTACGTGTTGTTTATATGGAGGAATATTCAGTTATTTGAGTTACGGCTTGCAGTCAGGCAGCAGGGCTGGCCACACCTCAGCGAGAACTAGGCCTCATCATTATGGCAATACTCTGTACCTGGCTGCACCTGCTGACTTTTATGACTTCACTCGCTCTGCCACAGTCTTGTAAATGCATTACAAGATACCTGACAACACTTTGGCTGACAACGGCTTTAGTTACGGCTGATCACTATCACTTTGCCAGTTCATTTGCAGGATGGGATTTTTATATATACAACAGCTTCCATAAAAGCTCCCCCCCCCACACACACACTTATTTTCTAAATGGGAGTATTTATTTCCCACAAATGGCTCCCATGAAAATGATGCAATAAAATCTTTATTAAAAAATGTACAGAGAACAAAAGAACATAAGAAGAGCCATGCTGGATCAGACCGAGGGTCCATCTAATTCAGCACTCTGTTCACAGAGTGGCCAACCAGCTGTCGACCAAGGACCCACAAGCAGAACACAGGTGCAGCAGCACCCTTCCACCCATGTTCCCCAGCAACTGGTGTATATCTGCTTATTGCCTCTGACACTGGAGGTAGCACATAGCCATAAGGACTAGTAGCCATTGATGCAGATGGGGCAGCTTCAGTCAATAAGAAAGAGAGAAGGTGCATCTTGTGGTGGTGAGTCCATAAACATCACAAAACTGAATCTGGATTTTACCGTAGATGCGAGGATACCATCTCTGGTTAAGCTGATCACTTGCCAATTGTTCAAAATGATTGGTTGATATTTTGGAAATCTTCTATCTTTTGTTTCTTGAGCAATTCATTTGTTTTTCATTTTAAAGCGAACCAGCCTGATCTGCACCTTCCAGACTAATGTACGGGTCAAAACATAGTTAAGCTTCAGATTTTGCACTTCTCTTTTTGGCTCAAGGAACACACTAAAATGCATAAGACCAAGCATTACAAAAGATATTGTGTGCTTTTCTTTTTAGGAAAATACATATAGAAATACATATTTTGTGGCAAAATAACATTTAAATATGGATTTTAATGCAGGTTATTAAAATTGACAGATTAATTTGAAAATAGGATGGAACAGACTCATGAATGAACATATGTGAAACTGACGTGGGGCTGGAAATAGAGTGATCTGCCCATCCCTACCGCCAGCCCATCTGCTCTGTCTTTGTACTTTCGCTATGCTCTGATTGTATATTGCAGAGATACTAGGAGTCTCCAGGGCTCTCTCAGCCCAAGAAGAAGAAAAACCTAAACCTATAGAGCTACCCCTGGAACTTCTTACCTCTCAGAATGTGGGGAGAAAATGGCAATATGTATTCCTCCACACAGCCCTTGTTTCTAGGAATTTCACAGCACACCATTTTTCAACAGAAAGAATGCACATGTCACTGGGTTTTTTTTCCTCCAACACTGATGAGGGAAACAGCACGATATGCTGGCCAGCTTCCAGCAATTTGTGTCTCAGCCAAACCCACAAAAGTATAGTATTTTAAGCTACTTCTTGATTGCCAGTTCTACTGTGTGTAGTTTTATTTTTTAAGTATTTTTTAATTATGCATTGGTAAGCCCCTTGCTGCAAAACGAGAAGTCAACAGGGTCTAGGCTTCTGAAATTTCCCTTTTTCTGACAGATCCAAAGAACAGATGTGGTAAAATCTGCTCATGGTTGGCCAGATTGCTTTCATTCCCTATTTTGAGCCATAAAAAGCCCAATATCTATCTTTTCAGAGTTATGTGCATCATTTGCAAGGTGAGAGATAAACACAGTGTGAATACTGATGTAATAGCCACTGTGAAATCTTGCCTTCTGCTAGTGCTAACATTTGGCTCTCTAAATATACCCAATGAAATGTTATGACACAATCTTGAATATATTTTGTGCTGTACACATTTTCCCATCACTATATCCATACATAGCAGGTGGCTTGGAAAAACACAGTTGCATCTAATGTTAGTCCTTCTTAGAGTAGACCCACTGAAATGAATGTGACTTAAGTTAGTCATGACAAAGTTATTCATTTCAATAGGACTGCTCTATTAATTTCAATAGATCTACTCTAAGAAGGACTAACATTGGATAAAACTCAGTGCACGCACACATATAAAATCACTAGCATTGGTTTAATGTAGAGACGGCACCAGATTTTGTTATAGATATGGATACTGTAGTTCTGCTGGTGCAAACAAATATCCCAGACCTTCCTCATACAGATGCAGTTGAAACACAACATCCTGTACTAGCTCAGACATTGTGTACCAAGCAAAAGCTGCAAAGAACAGTGGTGAAATTGACATGCTTGAGTCAGGAGCTCTTTCAGTGTTAAGGTGAAACGAAAAACTCCATCACACCGGGGGAAACACGCTCCCTACCTTTGCTTCTCTGCCTGTGTTTTCGTTCCTCAGTTACTTCCTCTTTTCAAAAGAGGAAGTACAGAACGAGCACAAGGCCCAATGAGTCTGCTGTTCTAATGGCGCTGCTTCTCCTGCACACAGCAGGAGAGAGCCGCAATTCTGAGTTTAAAAAAACATCGGACTTAGAGCTCCATCACACTAGCGTTTTAGTGCACTCTCACCATAGCTGGTGTGCGGATTTGCAGCACGGTACTCACATGATGTCGTGCCTGTCCTGCTGACACCCTGCCTCTTCCCCAGCCCTTTCTTAGAATGTCTGAAGTCTGGATATTTTCCCTACACGAAGGCTTAATGTGCCTTTAAGCCTCCGTGTAGTGCTGTACTCTCATGTTTTCCTTTGTTGGGGTGTGACAGGAGACTTGCTGTTGGCTTGAATAGATTGTATCAGGTCCTGGCAGGGAAAAGTGATCTCTCCCAGCAGCTGGCTCCAAATCTCAATAGAAAACCCAAACCTTGCAGTCCAGGCTTGAAAGCGTTTTTTAAAATCATACAAGGCCTGAATCTCTGCAGAGACAGAATTGTGCTCCCTCAATGCTCCCAAAGAGCCAACTAAAGGGTCGTTCAATTTTTGCTGGGGAGAAAGGCGATCTGGTTGAAGTACTCAGCTGACACCACCTGCTTGTATATGTCTTGTGAAAGGGGGGAGGAGCAACCAATGAACTGGAGGGAGAAAGAGAAAGGGAGGGTGGGCTGGAGTGGAGTGGAAGAGCAAACAATCAAAAGAGCAGTGTATTCAGGTGAGAGGAAGCATAAGCTTGACACGCTTATGCATTGGAGGTAAAAAAAAAAAAAAAAAAGCAGATGGAAAGCAGTGGGGGAAATTACATGTGATGGAGCTCATAGTCAAGAAGCTTCAGAAAATGATCCAAAACCGTGGATACAAAGTGAAGCATGACACCAATCTGAGGCTCCATGCTGAAGTATGTAAACCGCCCAGAGAGCCTCAGCTATGGGGTAGTATACAAATAATAATAATAATAATAATAATAATAATAAGAAGAAGAAGAAGAAGAAGAAGAAGAAGAAGAAGAAGTAGCAGCCCCCTCTCTGAGACTCCAAAGAGGGTTTGAAATGTTGTTGTTTTTTCCCCCTGTGCAGATGTAAGTCTTCTAGACTAGATGCTTTAGTCCCTTGGGCAGAGTCCTCACTCAGAGGGTGGGCTAAGAGAGAAGAAACAACTAAAGGAGTCTGTTTGTTCTGCTGGGAAGCGAAATGCCAGAAAACTGATTTATGATTATGGGCTCTTATCACCTTGTATAAGGTAAACTGAACTGATTTGTGTACCATTATTATTATTAATAATAATATTTATTTATATAGCGCCATCAATTTTCATGGTGCTGTACAGAACAAAATAAAACAGAATACAAAACACCCTGCCATACGGCTTACATTCTAAAATCACAATAACAAACAAACAGGGAGGGGAAAGGCCAACCACAGGTTTGCCGATGTAGGGAAAAAACGCACCAATAAGTGTGAATGCTAAAAAGAGAAATCAACTCTGGTGCTTGATAAACATGTTAAAAACTATTTTATGCAGAGCATTTTTGGATTTAAAGAATAAAATAGTTTTTAACACGTTTATCAAGCACCAGAGTTGATTTCTCTTTTTAGCATTCACAACCATAGGTTTACAAGGCGATGAGGAATCATTTTTGAATCTTTGATATTTGTTGCATTTTTATTATTATTATTATTATTATTATTATTATTATTATTACATTAGTACACTGATGGTGCTATATAAATAATAATAATAATAATAATAATAATAATAATAATAATAATAATTGCATTTTTATACCGCCCAATAGCCGAAGCTCCCTGGGCGGTTCACAAAAACTAAAACAATTCAAAGTGTAAAACAAACAGTATAAAAACATGATATAAAATACACATTAAAATGAATTAAAACATACCATACATGATTAAAACATCCTGAAAACATTCTAAAATTTCACTGGATAGGCCTGCCGGAAAAGATCAGTCTTTACTGCTTTTTTAAATTCTAAAAGACTGTCAAGTTGATGAATCTCCTCCGGCAGGCCATTCCACAGGCTGGGAGCAGCAGAAGAGAAAGTCCTCTGGGTAACAGTTGTTTATCTAGTTTTTGCTAGCTGAAGTGGATTCTTCCCAGAGGACCTGAGTGTGCGGGGCGGATTGTATGGGAGAAGGCGATCCCGCAGGTAGCCTGGACCCAAACCATGTAGGGCTTTAAAGGTAATAACCAACACTTTGTACTTCACCCGGAAACTAATCGGCAGCCAGTGAAGAGATTTTAAAACTGGTGTAATGTGGTCACCCTAGGTGTACCAGTGACCAGCCTGGCTGCGATATTTTGGACTAATTGAAGTTTCCGGACTAGCCACAGAGGTAGCCCCATGTAGAGCGCATTTCAGAAGTCGAGCCTCGAACTTACCAGCACGTGCACGACCGTCTTTAGGTCTTCCAACTCTTGGAAGGGGCGCAGCTGACGTATCAGCTGAACATGATAGTAGGCACTCCTGGCCATCACATCTATCTGGGCTGTCATTTGGAGCAATGGATCCAGAAGCACCCCCAAGTTGCAAACACAGTCTTTCAGGGGGAGTGTAACCCCATCCAGAACTGGTTGACACACATCCAAACCTAGGTTATGGCATTTGACAGTGAGCACCTCCGTCTTGTCTGGATTCAGCTTCAGTTTGTTTTTCCTCATCCAGCCCATTACCGCCTCCAAGCATTAATTCAGAGGAGAAACACTATCCTTAGCTGACGCTGTTGTCGAAGGCATAGAGAAATATATTTGGGTGTCATCAGCATACTGATAGCACCCCGCCCCATGCCTCCGGACGATCTCTCCCAGCGGTTTCATGTAAATATTAAATAGCATTGGGGAAAGGATGGCACCTTGCAGTACGCCGCACAGCAACTCCTTTTTTGAGGAGCAGCTATCCCCAAGCATCACCATCTGGAACCTGCCCAAGAGGTAGGACTGGAACCACCAAAGGACAGTGCCCCCGATTCCCAATCCCCTCAGGTGATCCAGAAGGATACCATGGTCAATGGTATCGAAAGCCACTGAGAGGTCCAAGAGTACCAGCAGGGACACACTCCCCCTGTCAATACTAAGGCGTAGATCATCCGCTAAGGCAACCATGGCAGTCTCAACTCCGTATCCTGCTCTAAAGCCAGTTTGAAATGGGTCTAGAAAATCTGTGTCATCCAAAACTGCTTGGAGTTGGTGAGCAACCGCCCTCTTGATCACCTTGCCCAGAAATGGAAGATTTGATATTGGTTGATAGTTGTTAAGATCCAGAGGGTCCAGGGAGGGCTTTTTTAGAAGTGGCCGTACCACCGCTTCTTTTAAACACGATGGAAAACTCCCCTCCCTGAGAGATGCATTAATAATACATTGTAGTTGTAATCTAACTGCATCTCCTCCCTGGGCGACCAACCAAGAAGGACAGGGATCGAGAGGGCAAGTAGTCTTCTTCACTCTTCCAAGCAGCTTGTCCATGTCCTCGGTACTCACCAACTGAAACTGATCCAGTGTAATCCTGCTCGCAGAGTTGCTGGACACTCCATTGTCAGCTTCTGGTATAATGCGTGTGTCTAAGTCGGCTCTTATCCGAGAGATTTTATCTGTGAAATGATCATTAAAGGCATCACAGCAAACTACCGAAGGCTCTAAAGTCAGGTTCAGGGTGAAGGTGTCTGCATTAGACCCCTCACCATCCTGAACAGTTCAGCTGGGCGCAAATTCGCAGACGCAATGCAGGCAGAGAAGAAAGCTTTCTTTGCTGCACATATTGCCACCCCATAGGAACGAAGATGTTCTCTATGTCGTGTCTTGTCGGATATAAGTCGAGTTTTCCGCCATCGGCGCTCTAGTCTTATTATTGCAGCGCTAATACCTTGATTTGCAATGTATAAGCTACACAATATGAATTGTCCTGTGGACTAAAGTCAAAGAATCTAAAAAAAAAGGGGGGACTACTAAGCTATCCAGCATCTTGTGAAACCAAAGACACTTTGGTACTGGCCTACTGCAAAGTTGCAAGCGGGAACTCCATGTCTTTGCTTGGGCTCAGAGGGACTAATTGTTGCATTTATTTGTATTGGGAAATGGTTGCATGTTTTGCAGAATTTAATTCTTATCAATGACAGTTTGTTCAGTTACACCTTTACAAGTTTTATTTGGATTAAACCACAAGTAGAGATTATGGACACACCCCTATCAGATAACATTTTCTGGAACATTTTAACATGTGCTGTTAGACATACATCTCAGAGAAGGTGAATTTCATGTTCAAGCTGTTGTATGCTGCTTCAGATAAGATTTTGCTCTGAAACAGGCTCAGATTCATGAAAAGGCTGCTAGGCAGCTTTAGATGTTTGATGTGCTAATGGAACATCAGCAGCTGCCTTTGGAATTGGAAGTTGAGCTGAGTGAGGTGCTTGTTGTCTGGGATGTCGTCCGCTGTTGACTGGTTGCAAAGCACTTGTTATCCTAGGAAGTGAATTGATGCCTCTTTGCTAACTGGGCGTCAATTGGTGAAATCAATCTGTTCTGCCAACAAGAGGGGATGGGACTCTAGGGAGCATATTTGCACTGGGAGAACTGTTTAGAAAGACATAGCTGTGATGGAAATAGACCGTGGGAAATGGAATAATTAGAAAGCAGAAGCTTGCTAGGTAGACACAACCTCAGTGATGTGTGACTCATCTATGGGACTTGACACATTACATTTTCAGATGAGCCCATGTGGCATAATGCTTAAAGAAGTTGTGGGACGATTTGAGAGTTGTGAGATCTACTTTGTTCCCCCCCCCCCAGAACATCAACATTCTGAGGGGGGGAATCTGGGGGTGTCTTACAGCCTATTTACCCCATCATGGCTGTGCAGCGGCACTGCATTGTTTATTTGATGCAGCTGCCAACTCGCAGTAACATCGGCCTTTTACTCCAGAAATTGTGCTTTTTCGTGGTGTGGTTTTATCACATTTTTTGATTGCTTTGAGCTCACCATGTTGTTTCTCTATCTGACAGTGGAGGCCTGGGTTCGGGTTAAGCCAGTGGACACTGCTGGGGACAGATCCAAGCCCAATTGTGATCCTCCCCCATCCAGGGTAAGCGCAGGAATGCAGGGCAAGGGGCAGGCCTGATGAGCGGAATGATTGCTGGAGCTTTGGATTTCCGGAGCTCCCTCCGACAGTCTATATTTATCGGTTCTGGTTCACAGCAGTGATGCTGCGGTATTTTGAGAGAATTGGCTACAAAGCTGTGTCGCCCCTAAAACCATGTGCAAATGAAATACTTAGAATTAAAGAAATCTGAACCCAGGAATTTGTTTTGAGTACCAGAGGTTAACAGAGCTCATTACCCTTTCACACAAAAGTTGACTCATGATCACACCAACCTTTCACAGCAGTATAATTTGGTGTGTGTGTGTGTGAGAGAGAGAGAGAGAGAGAGAGAGACAGAGAGAAAGAGAAAGAGAGAGAGAGAGAGAGAGAGAGAGAGAGACTTAATTGCGGCTGTCCTAAAATAATTGGGACTCAGAAATCCTTGCCAATCTACTTTAAATCACCCAGATATCTACCAGTACATCCTGATCTACAATTTGCCCACCCCTCTGAGTTAGAGTAGTGTTGAGCCATAAAGCTCACTGGGTAACCTTGGGCCAGTCACTAACCTCAGTCTAACCGACCCCACAAGGTAGTTGTGAGGATAAAAGGTCCTGGCTTTAGCCTATAAAACCTTACACGGCTTGGGACCACAATACCTGACGGAACGCCTCTTCTGACCTGAACATACCAAAACACTATGATCAACATCTGGGGGGAGGCTCAGAGGGTAGTGGCAAGAGAGAAGGCCTTCTCTGTGGTGGTCCCCGACTACGGAATGAGCTCCCCACTCAGGCCCACCTGGTGCCAACACTGTTATCTTTTCGACAACAGGTTAAAACCGCTTTCTACTCTCATGCACTTAATGGCATTTTAGTGGCATATGATGGGACATTTAAGCCAGTCATCTAAACAGCTCTAGTATTTTATTGAAATTGTTTTTAGCTGATTAAATTCTTTTAAATGTATATGTACATTTTTATGCTTTTTTTATGCAGTATTTTTATATTGTATTTTATTATTTTCCAAATTGTTATAAACTTCCCAGAGAGCTTCAGCTATTGGGCAGTATGTAAATGAAATAGATGATGATGATGATAATGATAATAATAATAATCAGTCTATACGTGCCATATTGAGCTGCTTGAAGGATTAGCAGGAAGTATAAAATGCTGATAGAGGTACATCTAATGTGTTGTCGGTAGCACATTCACCTAAAACTGTGAAGTGAATGCAAGAAGCCCATGTCTCATACCAGCAACACAGGCCAGGGAGCCAGGTTTGCACACAATTCCCCTTCTAGTCTACATTCAGTGGCAAACATGGATTTCACACATAATGTGTGAAGTGGTCCTCAATTTGGTAGCTATAGATCCAGTTTGTATTTTCTACAGGTTTGTTAAACCACCAATGCAGACTGGCACCACTGTCTGAATAATATTTTAAACCACACTCCTTAATAATAGAATAAAAATAAGACTTTGTGTTTTAGGAACACAATAGAAATTGAAGTCACAGCCCAGGAATATAACCCTCTTCCACACACCCATTATATTGCATGTTTTGACTTCAAACATCATTAATGCAAGACAAGACTAAAAAAATATGATTCATATAAGTCACACAAAGGTCCTCAGCTGTTATTAGAGGGAAAAGCTTTTAATTAATGGAGAAAGTAGTTATTATTAGCAACCTATTACTTATTTATAAATAGTGTAAATTTTAATAAGCAGCTGTCTACCATGAGACAAGAATCCAATTAAACGACAGTAGATGAAGTTTTATGTTGCAAAAATCCCCCCACCCCATTTCGCACAGTCTAAGTGAAAGGGCTTTAAAAAAAAAACCAATCTTGGGGTGAGAAAGGTTAAAACCTATTTGAAATATAGAGTATTTGGAAAGGAGGAAAGTTAAGGATAATGTTGGCTACCTTCATAAAGTGGACACTTATAACAGATTGAACAAAAAAAGTTGCTCTACTGAGAATACAAATCATATAGCGTAGTCTCCTGCTGTAATCACTAAAAAGCAAAACAAAAACAAAAAACCACATCCACGCATGAATCTATTCCAATTTTAGAAACTCCCAAAGGTGGTTTCATTTAATATTTGTATTTCCTGATAAACTGGGGAAAGAGATGAGTTCGGAGGACCATAATCACCTAATGTCTTGTACAAACATTTTAGGTGTTCCATACACACTCACTTGGGCTTTGCATTGGTGAATTTGAAATAACCAGAAGGCACCCCAGTCCCAAACCCCGTCAAAGCCTAATGTGTGACTTCCCCTATGTTCACACTCAATGCATGGGGTGGGGGACTGTGCCATATTGGCCAGGGGGAAGCAGCATAGCAACCCTAAAGTATCTCTACTTCTATATGCAGACGATGCAGTTCTGATCTCTCAGACCAGGGTGGGCCTCAAGAGATTGCTGTGCGGCTTTGCCAACTACTGTTCAGAAAACTTGCTTTCTATTAATTATACAAAATCCAAGGTCCTGGTGTTTTCCAAACGTAAGGTTAGATTTTCCTGGGCCATGGAGAACTCCAAGATCGAGCAAGTGGGCTCCTATAAACACTTGGGTATATGGTTTCACGAAACCATCTCTTGGAGTGAACAGGGAAAACACTCTAAGACTAAAGCTGAACAACATGTAGGTGCAATTACTCGCTTCTTTTTCACAGGGGGCGGGAAATTCATTCCGGCAGCTGTCCAGGTTTTCTAGGCTAAAATCATCCCACAGATTTTATATGGGGCACCAATTTGGTTTCCGTGCTCTAAATCCTCCTTTGAGGGCACCCAGTCATCTTTTCTTAGGATGTTATTTTGTGTTCCCAAGTGTGTCTCTGGAGCTGCTCTTAAACTAGAAGTTGGTCTGAATTCTGTTAATTGCCTGGCCTGGATCCATGCTATCCATTTTTGGCTTCGCTGTAAGTTGGCACCTCCATCTAATTTTCTAGTATCTAAGATTCTGCTAGACCACTTTGAATCTCCTTGGTCAAAGGCCATGACAAGTAAAATCAAGTCAGTAGGCCTATCTCCCCAAATGTTATTATCAAGGGGTTTAGTTAGTGCCAAATCACTAGTGAAACAGAGGTTGCTTGATATAGATATGCAAGTCCTTCAGAGTGCTGCACGGGGCCCATGTTCCCCCCTGTCCCTCTGACTATCAGCCTCTTTTTGTAAAGATGGGATGCCTTACCTGCGCTGGTTGACTATTCCTAAATACAGGAGAGCATTTTCATTAGCCAGACTTAATGTCCTTCCCTCCAAACTTCTGGATGGCAGGTTTAGTAAAATTCCAGTACTCAACAGATGCTGCCCCTGCAACAATATTGAAGTGGAAATTGTATCTCATGTTTTACTGTTTTGTAGATTTTATCTAGGGGCTAGAAATGATCTTCTGTCCCCTATCTTACAATCTTTCCCTGGTCACCCTACTGAATTTTTAACGTCTCTTTTACTTTGTAATACAGACAAATCAATCACTGAGCAAGTGGCCATGTTTTTGAACTTGGCCATTTCCATTAGATCTTCTATGATCGCCTGTCTTTTTAATAGCTAATGGTATGTTCAGTTTGCTTGTATGTAATAACTTTTTTTTTTTTTTTTTGCTGGGATGGTCTATCGACTGCAATAAACTGTATATCCCTTCATATGGATAAGGTGAACGTGCAAAAATAAAAAAAAATAAAAAAAAATGCTCAGGCTGAACCAACACAACCAGGTACCCCTGGGAAGAAACAGAGAGGGTGAGTCATGTAAGAATCACCAGGGTACCAGTGAGACAGTGCCGCTTGCTCCCTGTTGTTGTTGTTGTTGTTGTAGTTAACCTCTGGGCGGTTTACAACTATTCATAAAAATACAAAACACAACGTAATAAAAATAGTCTAAAAAAATTAACATAGAAAAATTAAAACGATGTAAACAGCTAAAAACAATTTAAATAAACAACATTTTTCCTAATAGACCTGTTCTGAAACAGCAGACATAGGTTGTTTCCACACCAGTCTTTTTCCCTGGGGTTGTCCCAGGGTGCTCCCTGTGCATCCAAATGATGCACAGGGACTCCCGGGGGTGGGGGTGGGGATGAGCACAGTTTTTCCCAGGGATAAAGAACCCCCCAGAAAATCCACCTCTTCCAGTGGTCCTGGGAAGATTCCCGAGGACCACGGGTGGTGTGGGCACCCATCCTGGCTTCTACCCTCCTCCCCGCAAGTAGCGAGGGTCAACAGAGGTAAGAAGCCAGGCCAGGGGCAGGGCAGGGACATTGGGGGTGGGGTGGGGAGCAGGGTTGGGGCTTTTCTTTTCTTTTAAACTTACTGTTTGCTGGAGCGCAAGTGCGCTCTGGCTCCTGTTTCTTTAAAAGAAAAAAAGAAAATAAGGCGGCCGCATTGGGTGTGATGTCCTTCTCCACTTCCGGGACATCGTGTGGCCATCTGGATGCAGGGTGACGATCCCGGAAGCTGGAAATCCCACAATCGTCTCCCCTGCATCTCTCTACATCCTTAGGCATAGAAAGGGCTATAGATGCCTCATCAAATACCCTCAAACGCTTGGGAGTAGGAGGTGGTCTTTACATGGTGCTCCCAAATGTTGATCGTAGTGTCTGGGTATGTTCCGGTCGGGAGTGTCTTTCCACCAGGTATTGCGGTCTGAGCTGTTATAAGTTAAAGCCAGCACATTGAATCGAGTTTAGCCATGCTCTCTGAAGTATTGCAGTGTCCTTGTATAATTGGATAGTTAGTCTCTCAAAGCTAAAAGGTAGCAGCTTTTTAAAAAACTAGACAGACTCACTCCATCATTGCAATTATTTTTTCCTGCATATATATATTTATACTTTATTTTACCATTTCAATGCAATTTGGGCCATTACATAATTTTCCAGGAGAACTGCAGCAGCCCACTCTTTTCTGCACTGGCAAATGGGAGCCAAGCCAGCACATTGTCACTAACATGACATTACATTATTGGTGTTCTAGTAAAAGGGAATTATTCTGGCAGGTGCAGCTTGACACGCCCTGCTGAAATTTCCTCACCTACACAAGAATTAAAAGTACAGGAGCTCCTTCATCGTTTGCATCCAAGCGTCACTGCAGGCAGATATGCCAGGGCAAATAACTGGGAGGAATGCCTATTCTGTAAATAGTTTCTAAACTTGACTACTTCCATTTATGAGGAACTGGGCAAGATATATTCCTTGCAACACCAATCCTGTGCATGTTTACTCAGAAGTTTCATGCACCTGCTTCGCACATAACGACAACCCACAGTAGGGGTTGAATAGGGGATGTTGTTGAATTGTGGGCTTCCATTACGTGCAAACCCTGCACTATGGTTTAATTATGGGTTGTTAACCACAAACAACCCGGAATTCACAACCCAACAACTAACCATGGGTTCTATTCCTGTTCTTATGCTTGTTATGAGGCATAAACATAGCAATAATACAAACTTTCCCTCTTAATTTTAACACTATTTGTAAGTAGTAATATTGCCACTTATGCTGTACTTTCCTGGGAGTAAGGCCTTTTGAATCAATGGGACTTTCTTCTAAGTAGACATATGTTAGGGTTTCCGCAACCTTGGTGCCCTCCAGTTATATTGGATTACAACCCCAACATCTACAACCAACAGTGGTCATACTGGTGGGGGAATGATAGAACTTGTAGTCCAAGACAACTGGACAGCATTAGGCTGGAAGAATCTGTGCTATAGTACATAAGGCCCACTAGTCCAAGACTCAAGTGCTTACACAATCACCTGGGCTGTGCTCCTAACTAGAGATGGGAGAAGAAACTCATATGCTGTAATAGCTATTGAAACTGCAGGATAATAATAGCCTATTCGTATAAGCAGAGGAATACCATTGTGATAATTATTAGCACATACATAACACCTTTCATCAACAAGGCATTCTCCAAATATTAGATTTACAAAAGCCGTTTTAAAGTAAGCGCTGCCTGTTTCCTCCTCTATTGCTATTGCTATTGTTCTGTTGACGTGAAGGCAGCCAGGTAGAGCTGCATCCTGCCCCTGATGATGCCATCCTTTGGGGAGAGTGGCTTGAGAAAGGAAGCATAGATCACGCCGATTAAATATAATGAATGGTTGACTGCCCATTCCTGTAGAAGTTGCTAAAAAAATAAGGTGAAAGGGGTGCCTACCTAAGAAGATCTTTGCCTGGGGCCTGCTGTGCTACAGAATAAAAAGTAGTATTTTCACACACACACACACACACAAGATGGGGATGAAATCTGCCTCTTAAAATGGAAGAAAGAATGTACTAAGCAGAAATGTTAAGCCAGGAAGAAACTAATCATCCATCTACCACATTTGAGAATCAATTTGAAGACTAATTTCCATGCAGGCAACTGAGTCCTGCTTAACAACTTGTGAATGCTCACACAGAGGCTGAGTTCAGACGACACCCCAATCAACTGGGGTTGGGGGGGGGGGGAAGGAACAGAATGGGAAACAACTGTTGATTAGTGTGTCGTATGAACTCAGCCATAGTCTTAGTTTGTTCTGATGAATATCATCGTTAATGAAACTGAACCTCAAGAAGGTCTAGTTCAGCTCTGTAGTCTGAAGAGGTTAATGGATCAATGAAGGATCAGCATTTCTGTGAGTAGTATGGGACTCCAAGGGCTTTGCTAGACCTACCAGGTGTTCCATCGTTGAGGAGCGGTGAAAGCGGATTTTCCCATTCAGCCGTGATGCCTCATGCTCCACACCTGCCTTCGATTTGTGGCGGAAGTTTGCGCCGGTTGTGCTGCCGCCGCCGCGAGCACGGTTGCGCAGCCACACCGGCCTGATTGCCATGGCTTTTTTTCCGCTCACTGCACGGTTTGCGCACATCCGAAAGACCGCAAACTTGCGCAGCCGTCAGCGATGCCGCCGCCGGCCCCGTCAGCGGCAGCGGTGGCGGCGACGGCAGTGGCAGTGCCAGCTGAAGTGCTGCTGGTGCTGTTGAGGGTCAACATTGATGCGCTCACTTCCTGATGGGGGTCGTGGCAGGTGTCATATGACCCGAGGTCAATCGTCTGCATGGGCACTCTGTGCCTACATCTCCCATCATGCCTCTGAGGTGTCGGCGGCGATGACCGCCTCTGTGCCCTGTGCCCCATCCCAAGGAGCCAACCCACATCTGGCCGTAGCCATGGCAGCAGCCCACAAACAGCTCTGCCCTCTGCCAGCCTGGTACCCACACTAACAGGCAGTGTACAGCACTGCCATTATGCGGCCACGGTAGCTGCCCACCGCAAGGAGTCACCAGCCACTTTTCCGGTCCTCCGTTCCTGCGCAAACTGTCACTGGGGGAGTAAAAAAAAAAAGCCGCTCCGCCGTGCTGCCCCAGCTGGCGGACTGCGCGCAAATGGCGGACGCGGCTTGACTGAAGCCGCTGACCACTCCCCCTTAGCACGCCTTTTCCTGACCAGTGCGGACCGCAGTGACCTCACATCCTCCCACACGTACTCCGAATTACCGCGGGACGCCAGGAAAAGGTGCACTAGAACTCACTTTTTTAAAGTCGGGAGAAAGAGGCTTCACCGCAGGATAACGGCGGATCCTCGTGAACGTCATCTGGAAGCCTCGACGTGACTGCGGAAGGTAACGCGCGCTAGAGCCTCGTCTAGTAACGCCCCAAGTTATTATGGTATGATGTCAAGAGGAAGAAGGTATAGACCGCAAACATGTTTTCTTAGGGTGGGCAGTTCAACCTCTAGTACGAGCCTGCAAAACACAGCTACTGCAGCTCCTTTGCAAACTGGGGCCAGAAGAGATCAGGAAGAGGGGGCTTGCCTGTTCTCTTGCCCACCACTCTATCAATCAGCTGCTCTATCTATCTACCTAGCGTCTAATTTTGGTTGCATCCTTCCTCCAAGGAACTCAGAGAGGCATTCATGGTCCACTCTCCTGATTTTTATCCTCACAATAACCCTGCGAGGCAGGTTATGTGGAGAGCTAATGACTAGCCCGGGGTGACACAGTAATCTTCCTGGCTGAATGGAGATTGGAAACCCCAGTCCAAGATCATTGCTGTAACAACCATGTCACCCTCTGGCTCTCTGACTTTTACTCCGGGTTGCAGACTTATGTTTGTGATGGAAACACAGGTCTAAAACCCCCGCTGGGGAAAAGGTGGTAGATGGGAAAGCAGGAGGTGAGGGAAAGACTTGGCTGGGTTCAGATGATACAATGATCAACGGGGAGTGGGGGGTAAAGCGGCAATTGTTGTATTGATTATTGTGTTGTCTGGGGGCAACACACAATGAGCATACAATTCACCGTTTGATATTTTCTGGAATTAAACAATGGGAGGAAACAATGAGCTGCTCCATTGTTTCTCCAGAGACCCGTTGTTTAACATGCCGTGTGGCTGGCTCCATTGTGTAAGCTCGCCTGTGGAGTGCACTATTCCAGAAAGTCATAGAGTTCTCCAGCAGGAGTGGCCGACAGCACCCCAGCCACTTCTCTACAGCCAGCAGAACTGCATGATGGGATAGAGGCAGGAGGTCTGAGGGAGTAGGAGCACCTGCCACCCAGAAGGACCCTGGGACTTTCAGCTGCATGATGGGGGGCGGGCAACATGTCATGTGAAGAGTAATTCTGAAATAAGGTGCTGTGCATTGCCTATTCCCTCCTCTTTGCCTAAAGTGTTGTCCAAACGTGGCCCTTCTCCATGCTGGCAATCAGGCCATTTTGAAAAGGTGAAGCAGCACCTGGGCTGCAAAGTTACATGGTGGAGGTACAGCCCTGGTTCCTGATCCACTTGAGCAAGATTAAATTTTGACATTTTGCTTTGAAGTTAAATTCAAATGGCATCCCAGCATTGTCAGTGTACAGCTGGCTGCCTCCATGGCTTTCAGTAAAGCGCAGGTGTTCATTTTCCCTTGGGAAATGACTATAATTTATTGTCACAGCTGAACATCACACAATTAATAAGTCTTGATAGCCTTATGGTGGTGATGCTGCCAGCACTTACAGAAAAAAATTTCAGGGCTACAAGCCTTTTGGATTTACTAACAGCCTCCATTGCTTAAGAACTGCAGAAGGACCAGTGCTCTTCTATGACCCAGCTCTGAAGTTACAAGGCACCGAGAGATCTTCCATTGCCACACTGGTCCTTTTGATCACCCAGCTTCCTTTACTGATGTGAGATAAAACCGAAGTCCCGCTGATACAATTAGTGGAAGAGGAGGGTGGGAAAAGGGACCGGCAGAGAAACAGGGTGTGCATAGTGATGGGCAAACTCCTTCCAGCTCTATCTGGAAATGGGTTTAGCTAACCAAGCTATTAGAAAAATAAAAATGAAGAACACACTAATTTTATTCTGGGTGAGCAAACATCTACTTCTGCAGGTGAACTTACCTTCCTGTCCTTCTCCCTGGAGCACCCACGGCTTCCACATCTGCTCTGAAGGTTGCCCCAACTTTCCAGAGCTAATTTTGAAAGGGCATGGGGGCTTCAGGAGTAGGAGAAATTGTCCCCTCCCCATTCCAATGATGGAAGTCCAACTGCCAATAGAAGACACCAGTTGGATTTCACTCCATTTCTACATATGTATGAGTCCCTCTGTGCGAGATTTTGGTGAGATTCTAGATCATCCCAGAGCGCAGGACACAGAATAATGGGCTCAAATTACAGGAAGCCAGATTCCGGCTGGACATCACAAAAAACTTCCTGACTGTTAGAACAGTACGACAATGGAATCAGTTACCTAGGGAGGTTGTGGGCTCTCCCACACTAGAGGCATTCAAGAGGCAGCTGGACAACCATCTGTCAGGGATGCTTTAAGGCGGATTCCTGCAATGAGCAAGCTGGACTTGATGGCCTTATAGGCCCCTTCCAACTGTACTGTTCTATGAGTCGAAGATTCTAGATGTGATGATACATTTCAAGCATTCTTACAAAATGAACCAGAAAGCATCCTTTGATCATATGAAGAGATCAAACCAATTAAAATGAAAGTTACATTTTTTAGAAGCATCATGAACAATAATGAACTACAAAAATGGAAATCGTTGTGTTTGATGGCCGGCTTTGTTGTACCACACAAAAAGGGCACTTGGATGTGAGGACAACTTTGCCAATTCAAATTTCAGTCTAAACTATACATTAATTGTTAGCTGTGTTTACAAATTAGAATGGTTACATTCTGTATTTCCTAATAAGCCAGTGTGTTTGTTAGGATACCATTAAGCCTGGTGCATATTTCATGATAGGGAACAGTGCTGGGCCAATCGCAAGACGATTTTTAGTAAGGTAGGTTTCCCCCTATAAATTCTAGCAGTAACAGGGTATTTTCATTAAGTCATTATTTTCCAAAAAGAGACAATGAAAACAAACTTTTCTGATTGATGTATCATCTGATCCTTGTGTGTGTTTGTTTGTGCATGTGGGTGTGGGTGTCTGTGGGTGTTTTAAATGTTCCCAGAGCCAGGGTGATGTCAAAGTTAGAGTATTGGATTGGGACTTAGAAGACCCAGGTTCTAGTCCTTACTCAGCCATGAAGCTTACTGGGTGACTTTGGGCCACTCACTGACTCTCACCTAGCCTACCTCACAGGGTTGTTGTGAGGATAAAATAGAAAGAAGATCTTGGGTTCCTTGCATGAAGAAAAAAAGATAGGATAAAAATGGAAAAATAAACTAAAAAGCCAGCTGAACACCAATTTCAAGATCAGCAGGACTTCCAACAAATAGCATCTTTCTCTCTTGGCTGGAATAAATGTTCAACCTGTTGGTCTCATTAATTTTTGTACTGAAGACTGACATCTTAATGGAAGGTATTGTGCCATGAGTTTTTGAAGGCTACAGCTTCTTTAATAGATGCCACTGGTGAAGTTAAATAGCCTGGTACTATGTGCAACAGCAAAACAGTCAGCTATTTGAGGGGGTGATAGTGTGGTACAAAGCACAGTGCTTAGAACAGGGAACACTGATGAACAACCCTATTTCTCCTGACTGCTCTCTGAAACTACGCGTGAAATAACCATTCAGAAAACCTTATCTTCACAAGAATTTAAATCTCTTTCTCTCTCTCTCTCTCTCTCTCTCTTTGCTTCTGCCTATGAGTTACTTTTCGGTAAGGAAAAGTTATGGATGGAAATACCTGGAAAATATTTGTACATCTCTACTACTGTCTGTCTGCTAGAGCACCATGATCTGTAGAGAAAAGGGGTGTATGGAATTGCTCTTTTAGAGGAGGACTGACAAATCTCAGGCCTGAGGATCACGCCTCTTCCCCTAGCTTAACCCCTTCCTCCCCAACCACTGACCACTTGGTGGTCTCCTGCCTTTTCCGCAGTTCCCCCCCCTACTTTAACACATTGAAATACCCCTCTTGAGGCTTAGTAACTGGCATTAAGGGCTTTAAGCTAAAGCCTGCTGGTGGTTTTTTTGGCTTTGTCCTTTTTGCCCCACCCACCACTGAAATGCACCCCTACCAAGAGCTTTTTCCAAAAATTTAATTCAGCCTTTGGACTGAAAGAGGTGCCTCACCTGTGTTGTCCTCTTTCTGCCCTCGTCCTCCAGCACTGGTTCTCACTATCCAGAGGACCTTCTCTTCATAGTTTAATTTGTTTTAACTGTGCATATTTATTGTTTTATACTGTATGCTTTATCTGTATGCCGCTCTGAGATCTTAATGATATACGGTGGGATATAAATGTTTTAAATAAATAAATAAATTCTGCTGCTCCCAGACCGTGGTATGGCCTGCCAGAGAAGACTCATCAACTTAACAGTCTTTTAGCATTTAAGAAAGCTATAAAGACTGATCTATTCCAGCAGGCCTACCCAGCAGAATTTTAGGATGTTTTTAGGATATTTTTAGGATGTTTTAATAATGTATACTACATTTTTAATTCAGTTTTATGTATTTTATACTTATTGTTGTTCCCCGGCTCGATCCAAACGGAGAGGCGGGTAAGAAATACTTTTATTATTATTATTATTATTATTATTATTATTATTATTATCAAATGCACCTACGGAAGTCATGCCACAGGGTCAGTCTCCAAGGCACATGTCACTTCCTTTCGACAAAGAATATCAGGGCTGCTTTACCTTTCCAAACCATATTTTTCTTGGTGCTGCATTTCACAAACATCCTGACTGCAAAACCATAAGAACATGAGAAGAATCATAGAATAGCAGAGTTGGAAGGGGCCTACAAGGCCATCCAGTCCAACCCCCTGCTCAATGCAGGAATCCACCCTAAAGCATCCCTGACAGATGGTTGTCCAGCTGCCTCTTGAATGCCTCTAGTGTGGGAGAGCCCACAACCTCCCTAGGTAGCTGATTCCACTGTCGCACTGCTCTAACAGTCAGGAAGTTTTTCCTGATGTCCAGCCGGAATCTGGCTTCCTTTAACTTGAGCCCGTTATTCCGTGTCCTGCACTCTGGGAGGATCGAGAAGAGATCCTGGCCTTCCTCTGTGTGACAACCTTTTAAGTATTTGAAGAGTGCTATCATGTCTCCCCTCAATCTTCTCTTCTCCAGGCTAAACATGCCCAGTTCTTTCAGTCTCTCTTCATAGGGCTTTGTTTCTAGACCTCTGATCATCCTGGTTGCCCTCTTCTGAACACGCAGACTGAGGGTCCATCTAGTCCAGCATTTTGTTCACACAGTGGCCAACCAGCTGTCAACCAAGGACCCACAAGCAGGACATGGTGCAACAGCTCCCACCCATGTTCCCCAGCAACTTGTATATATAGGCTTACTGCCTCTGGTACTGGAGGTAGCACATAGCCATCAGGGCTAGTAGCCATTGATAGCCTTCTCCTCCAGGAATTTATCCAACCCCCTTTTAAAGCCATCCAAATTGGTGGCCATCACTACATCTTGTGGTAGTGAATTCCATAGTTTAAGTATGCACTGTTTGATGAAGTACTTCCTTTTAATTGTCCTGGATCTCCAACCAATCAACTTCACAGGATGTCTCCGGGTTCTAGTATTATGGGAGAGGGAGAAAATGGAAGTTGATTGATATTTACGTCCTCAGATAATTATGTATAATTTGGCTTCATATAGATTTTTTTTAAAAAAATGCATGGTGTGGTTGGCATCCACTCAACAAACGCATGTTGGGTGTCGCATAACCAAATATACTTGAATTAGTGAGGGATTTTCCCCTCATTTCTGTATGCCAATGCTGATGACATGTTAGAAGGTTTTGTGTGCCTACCATTAATCATTAGCTTGATCTTGCCTTCAGGGTTCTATGTGGCCTTTCTCTGCCCCTCTTTTCAGCATGAATTTGTCATTCAATTCCTGCCCATGTCTTCACTTTTATGACTCCAGTCCCTTCATTCGCCCAAGGGCTTGCTGTTCCTTCGATGCACTTGGCAGCTTCCTTGAAGTATCTTTTGATGCCTCCCTCTCCCTTTTGCGTCTAATTTCTCATTCTTTCCACTTCTTCCATATATTAACTTTCATTGCCTCCTGTTGCAATACTGAAAGACAAATTTAGAATTAGCTGTGAGATTTCTGTTCGCATATGTCCTATTCAATAGATCTAAGAGGTGTGAATGGGCCGTCCTTTAGTTTTAAGTGTCAGAATTCTGGTGTCCAGCTAGCTGCATGTTACATAGATACCGCCGGTCACATGTATAACATCACAGTCACATCAGATCAAGATAAATGTGTAACAAAGATGGCAGTATAGACTTTTGAAGGCATACTAGAAAAACAATTTCTTTTCAAAACTGCATACGTTATTCTCCAGAGATACTGTCTTTTTCCATTCCAACTCAGTGCAGCCATTTCCAACCCCTGACAAGATTATACTGATATTACCCAAGGCAGATCTAAATCAACAGGAGGCTTCAACAATTTCAGATCCATAACTAGTCTTTAAACTCCAGCCTATAACCTCGCTTCTTTTAATATTTTACTATTACTCAATTCATACAACCCATCCAACTCATTATTATAGTTGTTGTTGCTGCTGCTACTAACACCTGAAGGCCAATACGAAGAGAAGGCATTTCAGCATGTTTACTTACAGCATGTCTACTCTTAAGTAAGTCCCACTGAGTTCAACTAGGCTTCTTCCCAGGTTATTTGCTATGGGATTGCAGCCAAAATGTCTTTTTGAATTTTTTTTAGTTCGCTGTAAAATTAATGGGCAGGAAACATTTATGAATATTAGCACATAAAAACAAACACCAAACATCATGGCACCTCCATTCTTTCTTTTTCCTCATTGAAATGACCCTAAGCATTGATTCATTACAATGTTCGTGGGTTCGCACTACTGTTACAGATCAAAACCTTTCTTCTACTGAAAATACAGCTCCCTGGGGACAATCAATTTTAATAATACTCTCTATGGAGCACACTGGGCAGAATGATGAAGTGGCAGAGAATGGAAATAAGGCTCTTCAAAAGATAGAAGCGATGCATGAGAAGTTGATGGAAATACTGTAAAGGCGTTTCTAGTTAGCATTTGGTATACAAAGCAATCCACTTATTCCACAATGATTTATTAAGAACAGCTGCCTGTACTTGACACAAACTGATAAGCAGCATTACTGACTACAGACTATTTATGCCAGACCTAATGATTTCATATCAATGCCTGCAACTGAAAATGGTCCAGGTGCATAAACACTTCCCAATATACCTTTGTGAATTGGAGTGAGTGTCTATTAGGACTTTGAGATAGGAGGGAAATCACATTTCCTTACCATCACTCTGCTTCCTGCTTCTCTTCCATATTTAAATTGAACTGTATTACACAAGAAGAGAGCAGCAACTACATGGCCTGTAATGTAAAACCTCCCAGCCCATACCACTGAATGGGACAGTTTCCCCTAGTGTAGGGTGACCATATGAAAAGGCGGACAGGGCTCCTGTATCTTTAACAGTTGTATTGAAAAGGGAATTTCAGAAGGTGGCATTTGTATATATGGAGAACCTGGTGAAATTTCCTCTTCACACCAGTAAAAGCTGCAGGTGCCCTGCCCTCTTTTAAATCTGGTCACTCTAGTATAGCTCCTGCAGCTTTAACTGCTGTGATGAAGAGGAAGTTTCTCCAGGTTCTCCATATATACAAATGACACCTGCTGAAATTCCCTTTTCTATGCAACTGTTAAAGATACAGGAGCCCTGTCCTCCTTTTCATATGGTCACCCTACTCTAGTGGTCATTGCATAGTGCAACTTCAAATGTAAACGGCAGGAAATCCCAACAAATGCCAGAATCGGGGTTTCTGAGGTTTCTTTCTTTTACGGGAAAAGCAGGAAAAAGAGGGGAAGATTTTTAGGAGGCTCATGTCATCGTCAAAATGACCTGTGAACATCCTTGAGTGGCCAGTCACAAGTGTGCTATAATTCACTGTTTAAAAGAAGCCATATCAGCCATTTTCTTATGCTTTTCTTAGAATCAGCATGAACACTGGAAAAAGCTGGCATCTAAAGAGTTGCTCTGTTTCACCCTAAGTAATATTAGTCAGAAAGCATTGCTCTGTTGAGACCTGGCTCCTTATATTTACCCATCCCTGGCCTGGCCAATCCAGACAATTCCTACAGCCTGCTAACTGCATCAGGGCCACAACTCTATTCCTTTCTATACCCGAAGGTAACTCAACTCAAGTATGTGGCATGGCCACATGGATTTCAGAACACAACACATCTTCTGTTGCCACTGTAACCTTAGATCAGTGGAATTGTAGGATGTTTTTAGGATATTTTAATAATGTATACTATGTTTTTAATTCAATTTTATGTATATTATGCTTATTGTTGTTCTCTGCCTCGATCCAAATGGAGAGGCTGGTAAGAATTATTATTATTATTATTATTATTATTATTTATTTATTTATTTATTTATTTATTCCCCAAGCTGATGCCCTCTAAATGTTTTGGACTTCAACACCCATCAGCCCCCATCAGCATGCCTAATGGTCAAAAATTCTGGGAATTGTTGTCCAAAATATCTGAAGAGCACCAGGTTGAGAATCCCAGACTTAGATGCTGGTATCCAAGCTTCCTTTCTTGTCAGGTTGGTTCCTCCCACCACTCCCTCTGGTTGGGGAATGGGCCCATCGCCTTAACCAAGGCAATGCCTTGTGTCAAAATGAGAAATACTGAAAAGTCTTTAGAAACTAAACCTTGGGTTGGTTCAGTGGTTTCCAGACATCTAGTAGCTGAGGTAAACATACATCCAAATTAAAAAAAGGAAGTACACTTCACCTTTAGACCTGGTAAATACTCAAATTATGTCTGAGGGCCATTTCTTTGAAACTGGTCTTTCTGCCATACGCTTCTCCTAATTTTTTTTTTTTTTTTTTTTTTTTTTTTTTTTGCCATAGCTCAGTATGTGGGGAGATAAGATCAAAGTTCCTGTGAAGGAGGAAGGAGATAATAACATTTCAGCTTTGCATACAAATGCTTTGTTATCTGCATTGCAGATAGCTATTTAGAGTATCGGATATTAAATATGTGCTTAGATAAAAGCTATTCCGTTGGAAAGATGCTGTTGTCGGTGGCTGAAAAGCAAAAGATCGTTAGAGTTACCACTGAATTATATTTTCCTGGTTTAGCAGCAAAAATTAAAATCTTTGTATGAAAGTCAATCTGGTGGGACATGGCAGTTATCAGTTACATTTAAAATTCATGATTTATTATTAAACATCATAAAATAAAATGCATTTACATTGATGTCAACTGCCAGTGCTGCAGTTAATAATAATTGACAGGGCTGTGCTCCACTCCGCTTTGGTTCGGAGAAGCGATAGCGAAGCGGCCAGATTCGCCTCTGACTAATAATAATAATAATAATAATAATAATAATAATAATTTCTAAGGGGAAAAGACAAAGGCAGAGATGAATAGGGTCGAGGGGCTGTGGATCGAGGCGAAGCAGTTCGCCTCAATCCGGAGCTCTGGACGCAAGTAAGTGGGGGGGAGGTGGACTCACCTGGCGGCAGTGGCACAGTCCATGCGGCGACGGCGATGGAGCCAGATAAGGGGGCAGGGGGAGGGGGCTTACCTTCCTCCATTGCGGGCTTCAACTGAGGGCGCCAGCGGTGGACCTGGATCTTGCTCCGTGGAGTGGAGCGGGGGACGGGCGGATTGACTCGAAGCGGTTCGGGCCCGATCTGGAAGTTCCGGATCAGGCCACGAAGCAGTTCGGAGGGGGGTCTGTGCACAGCCTTAATAATTGAATCAACACTCACACCCCCATCCCCACTCCTCAAATGACTTTTTATCTTGAAAATGTTTATTAGTCTAATATTGGATTTTGTGGGTATGGATGTTATTGCTGTTGCTTATGAACCAAAGTTCTATACATGTCTATAGTGTATGTTTTCATGTCCAGAGAATAGTTCCTTCCAGATCATGAATCAGGAAAAAATAAAAATAAACATCATCCATAGTGTAGCTATGTGTGATAGTTTAACTTCATCCTGATTCAGATTGGGACCATGGAGCTCCTGAAGGAGGCAATGAACTTCTCCCACCATTTTCTCCTGAAATTCCTCCCTGCTAACCACATCAGGTGGGGAATAAAAAAAGAAGAAGAAAAGCCTCCACTGATTCTACTTGGGAATTCTCTCTCCCCCCACCCACATCCCCTGTGGACCGGTTCAGACAACATGCTAAGCCATGGTTAGGTTGCTAATCTTTTTGCAGCAAATGGTTAGTGAGCATGTTTAAACCATGGTAATGTAGTTACCATGGTTAGGAATGGTTCAGATGACATGCTAAGCCATGATGGCTCTGTTGAGAAGATTCTTTAACCAATTGTTATTAAGTGCAAAAAAAATGAGCATCCATCAAGGAGCTCCAAAATATAGTTTGACTGCCAGCAAAACTCACCAAGGGAAAACTCATGAAAGGGGAATCATGGAGGACTCAGGGATGACTCACTGAGTTCAAGGATCCAAAACCTTGGGCCTCCCTAGAATTCCACTTCCCAAGTGAACAAAAGAAAGTCTATTGTTGTCTACTTAACAAAAGTCTAGATGCTCTTGTAATGGACACTTGAAATCTAAAGACAATCAGGTCGAAGAACAGTAGTGTAACCATTATGCAGCCAGGGCCAGTCCTAGGCAGCAAAGTCCATTTTATGAGGCCTGACACTATGGCCTTGGCTAGACCTAAGGTTTATCCTGGAATTGTCCCGGGGTCGTCCCTGCCTGCTGCCGGGATATCCTGTGTGTCATTTACATGAACAGGGATGACCCTGGATGATCCCAGGATAAACCTTAGGTCTAGCTAAGGCCTATGCCTCCCCCTCCTGCCTGCCTAAACTCTCCATGCTTGTGTCTCTGCATTCTCTTTCTCTCGCCCACCACTTGGTCTTATCTCTTTAGACCAAGAGTGCACAAACTTTCTATCTCTTAGACCAGGGGCTGCATGCATGCACACACACACACACACAGGACACTGACATGATTGACAGGAACATCTGTCAAGCTTGACAGACATCTGGATCTACAGAACTCCATATGGCCCTAACTTGGAAGGCAATTCATAAGCTTTATGCCACTCACACCTCTGTGTTGTTTTCTTCTCCTCAGGAATTTTTGTCTCCCAGCATTCCAGACTGTCACTCCTGATATCCATTTAACATCACAGCTACTGAGGAAGGTGGAAGCTGAAATGTTTAGCTCTCAATATATTTTGAAATTACTCTGCTGTTAGTCTGTCTTTCTTATATATATTAATTTAAGACTAACTGCATCCATAGTAGATCCACGGCTTCCTTGCTGCTGTGCCACTTTACACCTCTCTGCATCACACATGCACACACACACACAGCTCAGTGATCCTAATACAAGTCACTCACTGGTAGCAAAAACAGCAGGGAATGAGAGATCTGCATGAGGATCTCTGGGAAAGAGAGTGGAGAGGAAGCCTTCCTTTGGGAGAGAGTGGTGTACCTTGTACCTTAGGGGGTACAATTAAGACCTGTGGAGCCACGTGTGGCATTCTGGGCCATGGGTTGCACATCCCTGTCTGAAGCCCACCTGCACCATTCCACCTTACTTTACACCAGTGCCACCAGCTTTGTTTCCCTGATATTTATTTATTCAGTTGCTTGATGTTTCAGGATAGATCCAGGGGGATAGATACATGCACAAAATGGCCGGGGGCACCCCATCTCCTTTATTATTCACAGGGCTAAAGGGCTGCTATTATCACCCACAGCATGGCGATTGCATGACTCCCCACCCCTACTGAAGTACTACTTCATACAAGGGATAAACATGGATGTGTGAACTGCCCTGTTAAAAAGTTTACTCAGAACAAACAAGGAGGGGGGGATCAGGGTTAACAGCCATAGGGGAAATGGCACATGTAAATTTGTTTTAAAAAGAATTTGTTTCAAAAGTTCATTCAGGAACAACGAATCTGAGATGGAAGCAAAGATAGCTGTTTAGCAGACCAATAGCCAGCCTAAACATTCTGGAAGAGCTGCCAGAAAAGTAGGTAGTTGTTCATCTGGTTTGTAGGCCTTTTAAAGACAAAATTGCAAACTGTTCTTTAATTATTTGTTTATATAAAAAAAAAAATTAAGAGGGAAGAGAAAATGTGGGGACACACACACACACACAAGCCCTGTCCTAGCCCATCCCTGGTTACAGGCCTGCTGTTTAGTGTGGTTGACAGGTATGCATAACCATTAGACCTGTGAAATTCTCACCTGTTCATTGTCATACAGCAAGAAATGTATGTGCTTTATTAGCCAAGAAAGGTGGCTGTGGTTGCCGCATAGATGACCTCTGTATACTCCTCAATCAGGAAAAGTCTTAATTTAGTTTTCTGTAATCAGTGGGATGATTTCATAGATCAGGAGGGATTTCTGTGATTTAATGGGGGAGGAAAAGAGGTGAAGGATTCCAACATCTGCCTCAAGAATAGTGTTGCTGGGTGCTGGGAGAAAGAAGAGTAGTTTGGTTGCTTAGCAACACCAGTTGCCCAAATTAGCTAAATCTGTCTAAATAGACTAACGACAGGATAGCTGAGGAGCAGTCGTTGCTGCTGTTGTTTCTCTCTCCATTATACATATAAAGCTACTTAAATATAGGATAAGCACATAGGAAGTCCACCATGTATGGGTCATGTTCAGATTGCTTGCCATGGTGCTGTTTGCAGTGGTGCTGTCAGGTCAGAACTTTGGAGAAGATGCCCAGGGCCCCACTCAGCAGAATGAGCAGGAGTGCAGCAGGGCTGGATGACCACCAATGGAGGTGGGTGGCTCCGGTGTCAATGAGGCAGTGAATTCACTCCGGGTTTCAGTCAGAACCAGTCAGAGCTCTGAAGAAGCTATCCAATCGCACCTTGGTTAATCAAATTTGGTTGTAAGGCAACTTCAAGTTTAGAAATTATTCAGAAATAAGATCAAGTCCCAAGTTCAGAAAATAGTCTAAGATCTAACATCAGAAAGTAAAGGAATAAAATGATTCCCAAGTTGAAGTCTACAGTCTGAAATCTAAGAGTCTAAAGAGGTCCATAATTAACTAAATCTTTAGGTCTAATGGTCCAGTGAAGATTGGAGGTGAAGCAGTGAGAATGCAAAGTGAAGAAGTGAAATTGGGCTCTCACTACCTGTGCTTTCATACACTTGTTCTGGAGAGATGTGGGGGCTCAATGAATAGTGAGACAACCATTTTCCAATGAAAAATACCATGTGTGGGTGGTCAGACCACCCATTCACCAATCAGAAGTTTTATGCACATTTTATGCACATGTGTTTTGGAAACATCTTCAGCATTATCATAAATGAGTTAATCTGAGACTTTAGGGAGAGGGGAAACTTTATTGAAGTTCTACCATCTGGGCATGTTACACTGATTGACGTCTTCCTCCCTGATACAGCTTCTCTGAATTTACAGTCATCTTCAATCATCTATATCATTTATACTTCTTCGCAATCATTGTTCATGCCTACTGTTATGGCTCCTGAAACCCACAAGAGTCAAGTAAGGACATTCTTCGTCATCCCTTATCAGTTCAGGTGTACAACATCAGCTGCTTAGCAAAGACCTTTTTTCTTATTATTTCCAATTGGTTTCTGATCATGCTTTGGCTCTCCTCTCATTACTTTATCAGTAGTTCTGTAAGATGGAACTTGCTGTGACTCACAGTTATCAAAAGGCAGTTGCTTTTTCTTTTCTTTGTCAAAGCCAGTTCTTTCAATGTCTCAGAGGTATTATAACCCAAACCCTAACCCTAACCATAACACTGATTGGCCTAAAATAACAATTTTAGGGTCTTCTTGGCCATGAGTCTGGGATCTGGAATATAAGTCTGTCATTTTAAGAACATAAGAACCACGCTGGATCAGATCAAGGGTCCATCTAATCAAGCACTCTGTTCACACAGTGGCCAACCAGCTGCAGACTGGAAATCCACAAGTAGGGCATGAGTAAAACTGCACCCATGTTCCCCAGTAACTGGTGTACAGAAGCATACTCCCTCTGATACCAGAGGTAGCATATAGCCATCAGGATTAGTACCCACTGAAAGCCTTATCCTCAATGAATTTGTCCAATCCCTCTTTAAAGCCATCCAAATTGGTAGCCATCACTACATTTTGTGGTAGTGAATTCCATGGTTTAACTATGGGTTGTATTTCCTTTTATCTCTCCTGAATCTCCCACCAATCAGCTTCATGGGATGACCCTAGGTTCTAGTATTATAAAAGAGGAAGGGAAATGTAGGGAACCTGCTTTGTGGATAAGGTTCAGCACCTTGGACAACTCCTTTGGATGTCTGACTGGTTTCTCTACATCTTTTCCAGCATTACAGTAACCTTTGTTAGATTTGGTGACCAGAACTGTACACAGTATTCTAAGTATGACTGCACCATAGATTTATATAAGGGCAGTATGATACTGGCAGTTTATTTTCAATTCCTTTTGTAATTATGCCTAACATGGAGTTTGACTTATATTAATTAATTAATTAATTACAGCAGCCACAAACTGGATTGATGTTTTCATCAAGCTGTCCACCACAATCTGAAGATCTCTTTCCTGGTTGGTCACCACTAGCTCAGATCCTTGCAGTTGGGTGGTTTTTTTGGGTTTTTTCCCCCCAATGAACATCACTTTACATTTGCTTACATTGAACTGAATTTGCCATTTGGATGCCCATTCTCCCAGTTTGGAGAGATCCTTTTAGAGCTCTGCACACTCCCTTTTTGTTTTAACCATCCTAATTAATTTTGTGTCATTGGCAAACGTGGCCACTTCACTGCTCACTCCTAATTACAGACCGTTTATGAACAAGTTGAAAAGCATTGCTCCCAATACCAATCCCTGTGGGACCCCACTAGTTACGTCCTTCCATTGGGAGAATTTACCATTTATTCCTACTCTATGCTTTGTGTTCTTTATCCAGTTACTGATCCATAAGAGGACCTCTCCCCTTATTCCATGACTGCTATGTTTGCTCAAGAGTCTTTACTGAGGGACTGTATCAAAAGCCTTTTGGAAGTCCAAGTAAACAATGAACACCGAATCACTTCTGTCTACATATTTTTTGACACTCTCAAAGAACTCTAAAAGGTTAGTGAGACAGACCTACCTTTGCGGTCTTTGTAAATATAGTTCTGGGATCTCTATGGGGGTCTTCTTGTACGTTTTCCCCAAACCCTCATTCAGTTTATTCAATCATTCCAGGCCAAATTAGCAGTCTCAGTTTGATTTATCCTCTTTAGTGTTTGTTGGAAAAAATGTTTAACCCTTTTGAGTGCTGGATTAACAGCTGAGACATGCTAGGAGTTGTAGGAACTTTTTCTGTTTAAATGTTCAAAGGATCACACCCTTAACTGACTTTATTGAGTAATACACCATAGCAACTAAAATTTGGCAGGTATGCTTGTTATTTTATTTTACATTTAATGGGTTTATATAGTCAGCTAATGTGCCAGTCAAATGAGCAAGCTGCTTGCATAGACCTGACCAAGATATCATGGAAAATAATTTTTGAAGCACTAATTCGTCTACTACCCAGAGAGCTTCAGCTATTGGGCAGTATAGAAATATAATAAATAAACAAGCAAACCTTGGAAGCTTGTGCATTGTTCACATTTTTGTTTCTGTGCATTTAAAAAGATTTAATGTCACTCAATAACCACAGAGTTTCATACAGAGTTATTTACTTACTTCCTGGCAAAATGTCAAAGTTCAGAGCTGCAGAGTTCAGCCATGGTTATATTAGACAGATATTTGCTTACATTTTAAAATGTAGGGCGTAGAAGCTACTAGTGCAAATAACAGGTGCTATACCTATTCAAGTGACATTTTCAATGCATGCCGCCTTGCAATGTCCTCTTCTGTGGTTAATGTTACAGGGAGGGCTAAATACAAAAAGCTATAGCATATCACACATGAACACCCACCGTGTAAATGTCAGGTCTCCTAGGTGTGCTGCTGTACTAATTTAAGTAGTGAGTTCCTTGTTGTAATGCTTTCACTTAAATGCAAAACAGGGCAATTATGGATTACGTTTCCACAATTCCCTCATTATCATTTAAACATACCTCTTGAAAATGATTTCCTCATCATTTGAAATTGTTGTTTTACGTTCATTCTTACTGCACATTTTCATTACAATAACCAAGATTATAGAGTAGGAACAGCAGAAAATTAATCTATGCTTGTGGCAATTTTTTTTATTAAAAAAATCCCTCTTATGCAGAAAAAGGAACTAGGGCAAATGATAATGAAGTAGAATAAACAACGCATTCCCATTCCCGTTTTAGTTAAAAACAGACTATCCTGTTTACCATTAATCAGTATCTCTCTCTGCTAAATCCGACTGAAGATATTCATACAGAGCTAGAGTTTCTTCTGCAGACCCAACAATTCCTTTCTTCTACAGTGCATTTAAGATTTAGAAACAAAATCAAGAGAGCTATAACAATTAGAGAGCTTGGTGAGGTTATTAATAATAATAATAAGCTCAGCTAAAAACTTTTCTTTTTCCTAAAGCTTTTAAAACTTGATGTTGTGCAGACTTTATACTGTTAGTTTTACCCTACCCTGTGCCTGCTTACCCTACCCTGTGCCTGTTTGCATTCTCTTCCCCTCCTTATTGTTTTACTATGATTTTATTAGATTGTAAGCCTATGCGGCAGAGTCTTGCTATTTACTGTTTTACTCTGTACAGCACCATGTACATTGATGGTGCTATATAAATAATAATAATAATAATAATAATAATAATAATAATAAGGTTCTCCTAAGCACTTTGGGCTTGAAAAAGCCCGCTTCAGAGTCCAGGTGAGCCCAATGAGACTCTAAATTGATCTCCAGGTTAAGTTGAATTGATTTCCAGCTTAAAATCTAAGCCTCCCTCTCAGTTGCTTTGGTGTACTGCATAACAGTGCACAAGAAGGAAAGGCACAGTGGCCCTTGGGATATGTTATCTTTCCAAGGGCTATTACAAAGGCAAAAAAAGAAAAAGAAAAAGCTTTCTCACAGATGTCTCAGGTATTCAATGCACATGTTGCAATTTGCATTAAACACCTAGGGCATCTCCCTTTTTTTGGTGGGGTGTCTTTAAGCTCATTTAGAAGGTTTAATGACTTTCATATCAAGCTTTAGGAGCATAGTGCTGGAAAGAAATATATCTCAAAAATGCCTTGTTATATGTTAATCAAATCCAAATTACTCTCAAGCCATGAAGCTTAATTCTAAGCCACTCTGCCTAGGTTGTATTCACAGTTCCCTTTGAGCTATACTTTGAACCTAGTGAAAAAGAACAATGGTCAGTAGATCATTTGGGGAAAAGGAGGAGGAGAAGAAATGAAATGATTATTTTTTATTATTGTTTTCCTGCAATGCAGCAAAGTAGTTTTGGAATACTTACAGTACTACACTTGAAATGCTTGACTTGCTGAATGAGGTGCTTTGAGAGCCGTCTTTAAATTTTCGTCTCCCCCCCTTTTTGTACAGTGTTGAAGTCCTTTTTTTCCTTTCCTTTCTTTCCATAAAGCAGGTCATAGGTGTGTGGACATGCAGCTACTGCCATGTGCTTTTAAAATGAGGCCCTGTTGTTCCCAGGGACATTTGTGGCCCTGGGGCTGCATGGCAGCTATTGACTGCATTTGGACAACACAATAGTCAATGATGGGTTAATAGTCAATTCCATGGTTGATTATGGAGGGGGTGTTCCCCACGCGACATGATTATAATCAACCATGGTGTGGATTAAGGCCAGCATTGAGTTGACTCTTAGTCAACAGTGTGTTTGATTGACACATCCCCTGTCCTCTTTCCCTCCCTCAATCCTCTCACTGGCATCCCATCAGCCATTGTGAGTTCTGCCAGGTGGACTAGAGGGCAGTTACTGCTTTGGTCACTCTTGCCAGGGGACTCTGTAGTCACCAAAAATAACCAACTGTGTGCAATGAAATAGTCAATGATGCCTGACACATGACACAATAACCAACAGCTGTACAAATAATCAATTCTGCACAGTGTTGGTTATTTCAGCCTAATAACCAACTGTGGTATGAAAAAGTCCCAACAGATGATACAATAACCAACCATTGACTATTTAACCCACTGTTGATTATTGTGTCATCTGAACCCATTCATTCTAAACGCTATTGTCTGTGGTGTTCTCTTTAAAAACAATTAAACCTGAAAAAGGGGGGAAAGACAATACTTTAAAGGTTGAATCCCAATTTAGTCATACTTCGAGTGGACCCTTTTAAATCCATGGGACTTAAATTAGTCATGACTAACAAGGGCCATTGATTTCACTGGCTCTTCCTAAGTATGACAAAGCCTGGATCCAGCCCATTAACTTTATACGCAGCCCTTGGATCAATTCACATAGCACTGTGAGTATTAAAATGCTCACTTTAGTATGCTGCAATAATAATAATAATAATAATAATAATAATAATGTGATAATGGAAACATAAATGTGATGGAACAGAGCCAGTGTGGTGTAGTGGCTAAAGTATTGGACTGGGGGTCGGGAGGTTCGGGTTCTAGTCCCCACTCAACCATGGAAACCCACTGGGTGACTTTGGGCCAGTCACATACTCTCAGGCCAACCTACCTCAAAGGGTTGTTGTTGTGAGGATAATATGGAGAGGAGGAGGATTATGTATGCTGCCTTGGGTTCCTTGGAGGAAAAAAAGCAGGATAATAATAATAATAATAATAATAATAATAATAATAATAATAATAATAATAATAATACTTGGGACAGTTCACACATGAAAGTGGCATGGGCTGAAAATAGACGGATCCACCTATACCTATAATTCTGTCTATTTCTGTGTGTCCACTGTATGGCCTAATATTAGGGGATGTACAGGCCTGGGGAGCAAACGCAATGTGCTTCCTTAAACAGACTTCTAATCGAAACTGAATTGTGCCCTTGGAAGAGAGCTTTGATTCTTTTCCTTGCAGAGGTTAATTGCCTTATAAGAAAGAGTTACAAAGTTGCAAAATTACTGGGCAATTATCTTGAAAGGGACAGGTTGCATGTGCTAAAAGGAAGCAAATTGTTTTGCTAATCCTCTCATTGATCAAAACTGTGGTCTTTTGAAAAGTGTGAATTACCTGTTATTAAGTGATTCCTATACTGAAAGATGAAAAAAGAAGCACACTCTGCCCCACGCACCCAGTTGGCTATAAAGACGGCAATTAATTGGGTTGAAATCATTGTGGCATTGAAAAGGGGTTTGCCACAATTTGGGTTTTTAGGGGCAAAATCACACCCTAACACTGCAACCATAGACAGGAGTAAATCCGATTAAGGGGTCCCTCTCAGTGAAGGCTGAGCTACCTACGGAGACTTAGTTCTTACTGAAACAATGTCCCCAAACACAAGTGTAGCACTTTACCTTTCTCAGTAAGCATCAAAGGCGAGTATTCAACTATATGGGCAAAAACTAAAGGGGTACATTTGGAAATGCCAGTAGTGGACAGGGATAGATATGCCACCTTCCTTTAGTGACTCTAGTTACGGAGAATCCAAATTATGTCTATTTGCATGACCCATCCCCCCTCATTGAGCAGGGTGTTGGACTCGATGGCCTTATAGGCCCCTTCCAACTTGACTATTCTATGATTCATCTGCATACCCGTCTTTTTTGTTACAGAAGAATACATTAGAATAATCAAATGACAGAAAAATGTTTTGCAGATTCATCTTGGTCTGTATTTCTGCCTGATGTGTCTATTTATATTTACTTGGAGCAGAAAGATAGGGGTGGGGAGTCCCTTTCACCATTCAAAGGTAAGAAGCAGTTTGATACAACCTTTCCCCAAACTGGGATAGATCTACACTACTGCTGTATAGCAGTATTGAAGTGCACTGATAACTGTTGGAACACATTTGTTGTTTATTTGTTCAGTCACTTCCGACTCTTCATGAATTCATGGACCAGCCCACGCCAGAGCTTTCTGTCAGCTGTCGCCACCCCTAGCTCCCCCAAAGTCAAGTCTGTCACCTCCAGAATATCATCCATCCACCTTGCCCTTGCCCTCTTCCTTTTGCCTTACACTTTCCCTAGCATCAGCCTCTTCTCCAGGGTATCCTGTCTTCTCATTATGTGGCCAAAGTACTTAAGTTTTGCCTTTATTACCATTCCCTCAAGTGAGCAGTCTGGCTTTATTTCCTGGAGTATGGACGGGTTTGATCTTCTTGCAGTCCAAGGCACTCTCAGAATTTTCCTCCAACCCCACAGTTCAAAAGCGTCTATCTTCCTTCGCTCAGCTTTCCTTATGGTCCAGCTCTCGCAGCCATAGGTTACTATGGGGAATACCATTGCTTTAACTATGCGGACCTTTGTTGTCAGTGTGGTGTCTCTGCTCTTAACTATTTTATCAAGATTTGTCATTGCTCTCCTCCCAAGAAGTAAACGTCTTCTGATTTCCTGGCTGCAGTCGGCATCTGCAGTAATCTTTGTGCACAGAAATACAAAGTCTGTCACTGCCTCCACGTTTTCTCCCTCTATTTGCCAGTTATGAATCAAGCTGGTTGCCATAATCTTGGTTTTTTTGAGGTTTAACTGCAACCCAGCTTTTGCACTTTCTTCTTTCACCTTTGTCATAAGGCTCCTCAGCTCCTCCTCGCTTTCAGCCATCAAAGTTGTGTCATCTGCATATCTGAGATTGTTAATATTTCTTCCTGCGATTTTAACTCCAGCCTTGGATTCGTCAAGCCCAGCACGTCGCATGATGTGTTCTGCATACAAGTTGAATAGGTAAGGTGAGAGTATACAACCCTGCCGTACTCCTTTCCCAATCTTAAACCAGTCCGTTGTTCCGTGGTCTGTTCTTACCGTTGCTATCTCTTCTGTTTCTGTTAGGTCCTTGACATCTTTGTTTTTGATCATACCCATTTTTGCCTGGAATTTACCTCCGATGTTTCTAATCTTCTGGAAGACGTCTCTTGTCTTTCCTATTCTATTGTCTTCTTCCACTTCCGCACATTGCTTGTTTAAAAATAATTCCTTATCTCTTCTGGCTAACCTCTGGAATTTTGCATTTAATTGGGCATATCTCCCCCTATCACTGTTGCCTTTTGCTTTCCTTCTTTCTTGGGCTACTTCCAGTGTCTCAGCAGACAGCCATCTTGCCTTCTTGGTTTTCTTTTTCTTTGGGACGTTTTGTTGCCACCTCTTGGACAATGTTGCGAACTTCTGTCCATAGTTCTTCCGGGACCCTATCTACTAAATCTAGTCCCTTAAATCTATTCTTCACTTCAACTGCATATTCATTAGGAATATTAGTGAGCTCATATCTACGCTTTCATAGCGTTATTTCCTGCTTTTTATTCCATGTTATCCAAAACACCGCAAATGCCCTTGAGTGTCCTAGTAGGTATAAATGTGCAAGAGGGACATAGTGTTACCATGATGGGATCATAATGATCTGGCTGATGTGCCCTCCAGATGACTTGAACTACATCCCCAGTCATCTTGCTTCGGGATGATGAGTGTTGTAGTCCAATGCATCTGGAGGGAACCAGGTTGGGGAAGGGCTCTGTAAAAGTTCAATTTAACTGTGGTTGAAAGTAACCACCGTAAAGTCTCTGTTTCATTGCCATTAGCGATGAGCAACAAAATGCAGGTTTTTGTTGTTTGCTTGTTTTAAACCCATGGCACATTGGCTTTAATGCTTGCAAAGATTAACTGACATGTTTTCAAATGTAAATGCAATACTCAGGTAGGGAAGAGCCTGAAGAAATAAAAAAATGAAGCTCCCTGGGTTTCTCCTACTTGTACTGTATGTTCTTTCCCTCATAATGCCGCCTTATTCATGGATCTAAATATAACTTTTGTTTCATTTGTTATGCTTGAGCTGCCAATTAAAAAGAAAAACCCACAAGGTTCAGCTGCTTGCTGAATGTAAACTCAGGATATTCAGAAAGACCGGCAGGCTCCTATTGCAATATTGCCAGTCAGTATTACAATGCCAAAACTGGTTGGAAAATGACTTTAGGTCAGGAATTTTCAAGAGAGCTCCTGGTCACAGGTGTTGAGATTCAGTACCATTTGTGTGCAGCTTCTGAATAGTGGGAGCTGGAGTGCCATTAGTATTGCATTTCAATCCAGTTTTATCATAGTTCTTATATTTATTACCTAGCCCATCAATGCATAGCATCATGGAAGCAAAAACAAGAGGTTACAATCTAAATATCAATAATGAAGGAGAGAACAGAAAGTGGAATAGGAAGGAAAAGGAGAGACATGAGGCGAGCTGAGGGTGACATGGGCAATGGCAATGGCAATTAAGCTTTGTTTCAGTTGGAGATGAGGAATAAGACTCTAAAGGTTGAAATGGAAGAGGTTGGTTTTGAAGTGGGCTTTGAAGGAACAGAAGTGGCACAATCTAGGGGGCTGTTTTCATGGCACCGGGTTGGTGCTGCTCTGCTGCCAAACCCGTGCTCTCGATGGTGCGCAATGGTGGCACTTTGTCCCCATGAGGAGGTCGCCTCCCTCCCAGGAAAGCCCCCGGGGTGGCTCTGAGTGAAGACAGACTGGCAGAAGAGCAAGGCTAACTCCGCTCTGGCTGGAAACGTTGGGGCAAGGCCCCAACTTTTCAGCCACGCCTCTTCGCCCCAATGTGGCTTCAAAACGGCGACTGCGTCATCTAACTGACAGAGTGTGGATTCGGAGCCATCCCGGGGCAAAGACAAACTCAAGACAACACCTAGGTGTTCTGAGAGGAGATAAAGCAAATAATTTTAGAGGTGGATGATTCCCTCCCACATTTTGGTTCGGAATGAGTTTGAACTTTCTGTGCTTTTTCAGGAAATTCTCAGAAAGGAAGAAAACTTGGACTTCTTCTGGGAGTTATCTAGAACTTTAGAAATGCCTGTGCCATATTGAATGCTTCTCTGCCAGGTCTCCACTATTCCCCAGTCTTCCCTTTCTTTAGTTTCCTTCTTCCCCCTCCATTCCCAAACTTACCTTGCAATGAAGTGGGAGGGAAACCTGGGGGGGGGATCTACACTACTGCTTTAAAGCGCTTTATAACAGTTTTGACAACTGTTGGGGCTCAGGACACACTGCATATACAGGTTTCAAAACATTTTCAAAGTGCTTTAAAGCTCTTTGAAAGCAATAGTGCAGATCCCCCCCAGCAGCAGAGAAGGTGGCAGGGGGGCACCAGTTGCCAACGTGAGCTCATCGTAAGCAGAGTTGAATCGCATGCCAGAGTGGAGTGTGGCTCAGTTCATAAGTGGCTTGCTTTTTTTGGTTTTGATTGGGTTGAATTCATGTTTAAGCCCTCCTCCTCCAATCCTGGAAATTCTTCTCTATCAAGTCATTTTGCATCCTGTATGTCCAGAAATATAGTTTTCAATGTCTTTGTAAAGCATTTGTTCCCATCTGATGTGTTAAAAGTTCTCTTCTCTGTGTTAGAAGATGCTCTAAGTTATGGACATCTGCCTTGGTTGTATGTCCACTGTGGTAAGGTACCACAAAGTTGAATGAAATGGCTCTTTCTCTGTATTCACTCTAATCAGCACAGAATCACAATGTGTCACAAGCAAAGTACAAGCTCAAAGCCCATCAATGTTTACAATACAAATATTAAGACGGGAGGAAGCCACATGCTATTTCAGAACTTCTATCCTTTCATTTCTTAGCTAAAAGAAGGAGCAACACATTGCATGCCCATGAAGCTCCAACCGACAAGCATTTTATTGCACACTTATTGCTGGGCACTCACGGAGTTTGCTCAGGTCCTTCCTGTCATCTGCCTCCTGCACTCCTTTCACCCCTTCTGGCCTTTCTTGGGCAACAAACCCCCCCTTTTTAAGTCCAATGTTTTTTTTAAACTCAGAATTGCTGCTCTCTCCTGCTGTGTGCAGGAGAAACAGTGCCATTAGAGCAGTGGACTCAATAGGCCACGTGCTCGTAGCTAGCTGGACTTGAACTGCAAGAACTGTTATTTGTTGGCTTATTTGTAGCACTTTTCTCTTGCTTCTTCAGTGCAAAGAAGTCGTAGAGTGACAGACAAGAAATGCAAAACAATTAAACCATGAAAACACACATAGCAAAACAAAGCAGTAGAGCAGGAACAAATTTAGCAGTGTTGAGGAGACATGACTAAGCTAAAAGACAACAAGTTTAATAGATCAAAATACCTGGGCAAGTGAAGAAGTCTTTATCCGGTGCCAAAAAGATGTCAGACTTTCTAAAGCCAGGGGGTATAGCTGAAAAGAACCTACTGAATCACCATCTATTTTGCCTCCAAAGGCAAGAGGGTCTAGAGAAGGGCATCTAAGAATGATCCTAACACTCAGGCAGGTTCATATGTGAGGCCAGTGGCGGCTGGTGTCCACTGGGGCTGGTAGCATAGAGGACAGGGCAGATGATCAATATTCTATTGAGATTGCCAGAAGAGGACAGGAGAAGATCATGTGTGGCACTCAGCAGCTGCACATGTACCTTGGTGTGGGGTGATCTTTCCGCCACAAGTGAGTGGGGGACAGATGGAAAACACCAATATAAAATCACCTGCGCTAGACTCTTGCATCCGATTTTTCTGAGCATGTTGCAAAACCATCCCTCTCATTCTCTATAGGGTTTGGCACAGTTTTAAGCTCCCTCTGTGCATTGCTCATGAGGGTGTACTGGGTAGCAGAGTACTGGGTAACACTCTGCCTTGAGATGCCCACATGTTAGCATGGCTTTTTGCAAAACAAAGCCCATAGGGTCACAGCTGCAAACCTGGGGGCATCTAGAGGCTGGGCCAAGCAGCATGCCTGATGCAGGAGCAGCCCCACTGCCTAGTACCCTTCACATAATCAACACATGAGAGGGGTTCCGGTTTTTCAACAATTTTATATTGGATTGCTGAGTGTTCATCTCTCTGTTTCTCAAACCGTTTAAAAATGGCTTATTTGTTTTTTATTTATTTGTGTGTGGGGTTTTGCATACCACTTTTGTTGTTGTACAGCGAGGAAGGGAGAGAGGGAAGGAAGGAGGCGTGGCTCCATCCACTTTGGGCTCTGGCTCCATCTACCACTAGTTAGGCCATGCCCACTCCTGGCCTGTGGCCCCAACAGATTACACATAAGTGTAAGTGACCCTCCACAGAAAAAGATTCCCTCACCCCAATCATACAAACAATCATAACGAAAGGAAGGCTATTCAAGAGTCAACGTTTCTATATTTTAGGACTTATGCATTCCACCCTAACCTCTCAATCAGCAATTAGTCTTCATTCTGTTCTGCTGCCTCTTAACCTGCACACTTAGTCTCCATGTCTGTATTTCTATTATGACAAGATTTAAAATAAAGTCACTTCAAATGGTATACACAGCATTTCTGTAGTTCTTTTCCCCGGTCATTTTTCATCATTTGCACCCTGTCTTGAAAAAGTTTGGAAGGAGGAAAAATGGTTTCCAAGGAAGAGCAGAGAAATGGTACTGAACTAGGTCACCAGAGTTTAAGTGCTTTCCAGATGAAACTGAGAATTATTTCTTTCCTCCCCTTCCCCCCCCCCCTTTCCTTTATAGGTGTGAATTATTACTGCAGGGCATATAAAGATGGAGCACACTTGCCTTGAAGAATATATGACTGAATAGGTATATAGCTGGGATCTTTGTTATGAAAGTGATAGCTTAGAAAAGGGATGAAACTCAAGTTGAACATTGTGTGTTAAAGAATTACTGGACCTGAAGATTTTCCACAAGAAAAGATACAACTGGCTTAATGTCAGAGGCAGAATTACCTCCTATCTACCAGCACCTCAAAATTGTCAAATTCAAAATTATTCATATCTTTGTGTAGATTCGACGGGCACTTTCCAGTTCCGTCTATCTAAATGGGGAACCTGTGGCACTCCAGGTGTTGTTTAATTAATTAATTAATTAGTTTGTGCCCTGCAGCAATACTCCATACCTATACAGGGGAGGAAGAAAGAGAAGGAGAGAAAAGATTGATTGATTGAATTTATATCCCACGTTTCCACCAAAACATGGTACTCAAGGCAGCAAACAACAGATTAAAAATAAAATTTTAATTAAAACATAACATAAAAAATATATAGCACTAGCCAATTAAAAAAACCTTCAGCAACAGACCACGAGTGAATCTACACATGTGATTCTAACGTTGTATATGACTCCTTTTAACGTTCTGACTAATCGCGTTTTTAAACATCTCAGGGCACACTCGTAGATTATAGTGTTAGATTCATTCCTCTCACCCATTAATACTCCATTAAATCAGGACACACTCTCTTACTCATATTGCAGGAGTGTGAGGTTTCTTTAAATGTTACATGCTGCACCTCGCTCATTATGGTGCTTCCTCTTAACCGTGAGCACAACTGCTGATTTCAGCACTGAAATCAGATGTCCATCCCCCACAGGGCAGCAATTAACTAAACAGGAAAGTTTGAAAAGTTTGAGGCAGACATAGTGCTAATGCTGAGATGGGACACATGCTACATGATGCTATGATTTCTTGGCAGTAACAACTGAGATATACGTATTTCGGGAGAAGGTAGGAAAAAATAACGACGAAAAGAGCAGGCCATCCTAGACTCCCTTGGCAGGGAGTTCCAGAGCATAGGAGCAGAAGCCAAGATGATCCTATCTCACATCCCCACCAAACGTGCCTCTGATGGTGGCAGCATCAAGTGCATGGCCTCCCCCAAGATCTCAAAATTGTTTGGGAGAAGGTGGTCTTTGAGATAGCCTGCTCCCAAGCCATATAGGACTTTATAGGTCTTAACAAGTATGTTGAATTATGCCAAGAAACAGACTAGTAGCCAATGAAGGTGTTGCAACAAAGGAGTCATGTGCTCTCCTATCACCAGCCCCAGTCAACAGTCAGGCTGCAGGATTCTAGACCAGTTGGAGTTCCCAGACAGTTTTCAAAGGCATCCCCACATAGAGCATACTAAAGTAAATGGGATGTAACTAAGGCATTTGTGACCATGGACAGATCAGACATCTCCAGGAACAGTGGCAGTTGGCACACTAGGCTAATTTTTGATCTACAGCTTCCATAAACCATGACTCATGGCTGTGGCTGATGAGAGTTAGACTCCAATAATATCTGGAGAGGCCCACACGTTCTGCACCCTTCATCCAAATGGACAGGTAAATAACATAATGACTTGCTGCCTCTCCAGATTTGAGATTTCATTTGGAGCTTCCTCTTCTCTGGGACAAAGTGGGTATACTTAAGCCATCAACAAGTTCCTCACCACTGACTCAGTTTGGATTATTCTTATTGAGAGGCACACAGTATTGAGCTAAGAAGCTTTGTAGTTCATATACTACCACGGAGTGCAGAGAGGATGGTAAAGGGTCAAATTACACCAGAGTCCCACAAGGCTGAGGGCAAACAATGCATTAGTTTACATATTGCTGATGGTTAGTGGATAAACAATCTGATCTGAACTTTTATCTTTGACCTTGAGGGGTGAGCTGGAGTGCTGCAGTGTTTCTTGTCTTAGAAACTTTAGAATTATAAATATTAAAAGAATAAAAATGAATCACCCAGTAAACTCCGTGTTATTCACCCTCTATTTTAAGGCTGTCAGGTTGCAAAGAATGGCTTCCCTTTCCCTTCTCTCAGTCTCCATTTTATTTTTCCTTGATTCTGTTCCAGAGGTTATCTTGCTCTTAGATATCCAAGCAACCAGCATTATCTCTGCACTCTGGGTGAGAAGATTTATATTTACTTTCTAAGGCTCTCCACTCTGGCACCAATTAAAATAACACGGTCTTTTTTTCTTCCATCTGTCTGAAGCTTTACACACATGTTTTGAGGGGGGAAAGCAGAGGACAGGGTAAACACAATTCTTGATTCATCAAACATCCATTTTACTTCAACATCAGCTGTTTTACGCTTGTATGATCATGATTATCAAGTCAACCATATAAAATGAAATCAATGTGACACACGAGAGTGGTCTACTACCACTGAGCTAGACCCCTTCCACAATGATGTAATGGATACAGAACTAGCCATTTAAATTCCTAGGCATAGTGAGTAGCCACATGAGGTGCAGTAGCAACACACTTGCTATTTCCTTGACATAAGTATATGAACAAGTATGAAAAGGGATTCAGTGCTATAATTTGTGCTGAGTTAGTGCAAGGATAATATAATACATCCTTCTGAACATCTTATAATGTTCAGAGTTGGTTGCTACATTGCTTTCATCCAACTTTGAACATTATAAAATGCAGGTTCTGTAAGCTGCATCCTTCATCTGTACTAAAAATGAGAAATGATTCAAATGTATAAGCAAGTCCCAAATGTAGAATATTGGGTTGCAGCATAGGATTATACAGGGTTGAAAATTAAGAGCCTTCACCTCAGTTCTGACCAGTTCCCTGCAGAAATAGGTTTATTATACATTAATTTTTCTCTATGATGCAGAATTTTCCTCTAAGGTCCTTTCTACACCTACAAGTGTAGGGGGGGGAGAGGGGGCGATCCTGGACTTACCTGCTTCTGGGATCATCGCCCTCAGTCTAAACGGGCCATACGACATCACGGGCATTGTGCGCGTCATTTTTTTAAAAGGGCCAGACCTGGAGCGCATTTGCGCTCCAGCGAAAATTTAAAGGTAAGAAAAAATAAAACAAAATGCAACTCATATTGAGAGTTGCATGGCCTATATTCGTAAGAGTGAGATGAGGAATGGGGAGAACCATGATTAGGGTGACCATATGGAAAAGAGGACAGGGCTCCTGTATCTCTAGCAGTTGCATAGAAAAGGGAATTTCAGCAGGTGTCATTTGTAGGCATGTAGCACCTGGTGAAATTCCCTCTTCATCACAACAGTTAAAGCTGTAAGAGCCCTGCCTGAGTGACCAGATACAAAGAGGGCAGGGTTCCTGCAACTTTAACTGTTGTGTTGGAGGGAATTTCACCAGGTGCTGCATGCATACATATGGACAAATGGCACCTGCTGAAATCCCCTTTTCTTTACAACTGTTAACGATACAGGAGCGCTGTCCTCCTTTCCATATGGACACCCAAACCATAAATAGTTATTCCAGCAGCTGTGCTTCAAATGCCCATTCCATCTCTAATATTAACCTGTCTGACCTTGCTTCTTGGCATGGATGCTATGCAAAGATATTGGCAGTCAATGCAACAGCCAGTTCTCTCAGCAGCACAGTGAGCCAGGCTAGAAGAAAGCAGCAAGGGAAACCTAGATTTGCTGTTCTCCCATGCCCTATTTAGGCATTACTCACCCCAAGCAGACTGTGGATACTTAGGGACAGCAGCAACATGTGTTTAGCCTCATCCTCAAAGTCATGTGGTTCCTTTGGGCCCATTACGTGATGAGGATGGATTTCTGTAGTGGGGGGGGGTATTTTGTATTCATGAAGGGTCTCCATGTGATTTAGAATCACAGAAAAATCAGGATTGTACAGGGAGCCTTCATGGATAGAAAAGGCTCCCCCATTGCAGAACCTATTCCACATAACTTGAAGGGCTGGAAGGATGAAACATCTGGAAGAAAGAGGTGTGTCAGCAAAGCTAAAATGGTGATATAGAAGGCTATATGCATCACTAACTTCATATTACCTGGCACCCAGTGTGAAGCACATGGGGTTTGCTGATGTATGAAATGGCTCTTTAAGTATATGGGCTTTTAATTGTATTATTCTTTCTGCTGTGTATCTGTTCTGGTATGTGTTGTGTAGTTACATTGGTATGTTAAGTGGAGGTGAGAGTCCGGGACTCTAGGCGCCAAGACTCCAAGAGACTCCAAGGTCAAATTGGGCCTTGCACCTGCAGGTTATCTCCCTAGTTGAGTTCAGAGTGTGAGAGAGGGCGAAGCCTCTCCAAGAAGGGAGGGGCGTTAATAGTCAAACTGAGTTAGAGGTTGGTTCAGCGGGGTCATGAGGCTTTATAGCCACAAGGGGATAAAAAAGTGCATCCTGCCTAGGAGGGGGTCTTCTCTTCGGGGTTTGGAGGAAGAACATCAAAAGCTGCCTGGGATGGTTGCTTGGAGTAAGCTAGAGTTTTTGTTTATGTTTTAGAGGTCTGGTTTTCTTAAGACAAGGCTGGCCGCTTTTATGGCTAGGGGAGGGTTACCCGTTTGTCAGTATTAAATGGAGTGTTGTGTATTTGTGCCTTCCCCTTTTGTAATCTACCCTTTAATTCCTTCTCCTTATTACCTTTTCCTTCCTATTCCCCTTCCCTGTCATGCATGCTGCTACTACCTCAGACCAAAGCCTTACGTGTTAGTATTAGCAGATTTGTAATAAATTTGCTTTGGTCCTTACGTTGAGTGTGTGTGGTTTATTCCTGAAATCTCTGGCTCCTTGGGATGGTTGGTCCTTGGTTCCGGGACTACCTTGCAGGGAGGTCAGATTGACTCTGGCCTTCGTCTACACCCAGCATATTAACTTTTAGCTGTCAGGTTAAGTCATTTTTATATACATTTAGACATTGTGAGTATTTTAAATGTTGAAAGGATGCTGTGTTTCAATTGTGAGGAATTATGTTTTCATTTTGCTGTTTATTTTACTTTAATTATGTTGTTGATAGTGCCATGCCAAAAATTTCCATTATTCAATTTTTGGCATTTTGAGGGTGTGGGTGATGCTGGTAGAATGAGAAACTTCTACTTGGGCAAGAGAACAGGGTTCCCACATACTTTTTAAGTGTAGGCAGTTGTTGAGGGGCCTACTTTCTATTTTTTATTTTAAAAAAAACAACCTGGCACTTGCAGGAACCCAGGAATTCTTCTTTAATGTCTTTTGGAGAGGACAAGGTCACATGATCTCCAATATGCATGCAGGAAGAACTGCCCTCAAGTGTCAAGGGTGTTTGTTTGTTTTTTTAAAAATAGAAGATCCCTCAACAGCTGGCTACACTTTGAAAAGGTATGTGGAAACCATGTCCCCCTCCCTAAGGAGAAAATTCTCCCCTTCACTATGAAAGAGGCAGGAAAAAATGCACCTTTTGCAGGGAGAGAAAAAGTTCCTGAAAATAGGGTGCAGGACATGGTACAGCATTAGTTATTGATTGATTTCAACTGTTTTATATTCTTTCTTATTATTAATTTGCATTGCAAACCACCATGGGATAAATTTCTTATGAAAGCTGTTATATAAATGCTTTAAAATAAATAAACCTTCCCAAGACCCAAAGGCAAGAAGGACAAAATGGTTACATCACTTTTACATACTTTTATGAAGTTACTCCCACCCCTGGTCAAAAGCCTGATTTTCATCTTCAACTATGAACAAACAGAGTTTCCCCTCAAGAACTAAGACAACATTTGTGGGAAATGAATACCCTGTACAGGAGTTCTGGGCTGGCTGCCTGCCATGAACTGGAGTTCTTATAGCTCATTCCATTTTAACTAAAGATGCCAAAAATAACATTTAAAGAATTCTTCCGAGAGGTGCTTGCAGTCTAACAGGCCATTCATTATACAGTGTAGTGGCAGAGTGTAGGAGAAAAAGTTTATGTCAAATTAATGCCTCCTATCTGTTTATGCTATTTAAGACCAAATAATTCAGCAAACGTGGCAGATGCAGGAAGGTTCACCTGGATAAGGTAAAGGAAAAGAAGGGCCAGGAGGATGTGCAACTGTTGCCATAGAGACCAGGATGTTGTGGGGAAAGAAGAGCAGCAGTTAAATTATGGAGAAGGAGGGGAAAGCTATAAGGGATCTCTAAATGAGTGATTTATAGCATGCTTGTGACTGGCTACTCCCGGAAGTTTGCTGGTCGAATTCATGACACTGTAAACAAACAGGACATCTCCTGCCCTTTCCCCCAGCAATCCTACGTTTATAACACAGAGTCAATCCAGTATCTATTCATGATGGGTTTTTTTTATTCTGCCTGTAGATGGTGGTGTTTTGTTGCAGCCTATTCTTTTCAATAACATTCCCTTTTCAATTAAAAGCCACTGGGTTGCTGTTCATCACTGTCTGAAGGAGCCTGTTTTGAATCTGAGACCTGTTAAGAAAGCCGTTTTCCCTCCTAATGTAGAGAACCTCATAAAGCTCACAAATGGCAGCCATCTTGTGAAGGATATAGACCCTCCATTGCACCCATTTTTACAAGTACATCCACTACGTGCTTTCAAAATTCCAAAGGGGCCAAAAAGTGAGTGTTCCTAGGATCCCTTAGGTAGAAACTTTGATCTGACATTGGAAGGTGGCAGGAGAAGCTGGGCTAGAGACTGAACAGTACAGCCTGAGCAGCAAGGGACAGAATGGCTGTGAGGAACAGGGAAGCAGCAGCTTGAAGTGAAGAGCATAATCATGTGAGCATCAATGATGGACAGAAGGGCTGTGAGGGGGAACTGGCAGATTGCAGCACAGCACATTATCATGGGAGCCTCACTTCTTCATAGCATTCAGGCAAAACTACAGTGCCAAAGCAGGACACAGTTAACATAGAAAACTGAAATCTCAGCATATCATATTGAAAGGGATATAAGATTCTGAATTTGTCATAAGTTGAAAGGAAGTGTGGGGCTTTTCCCTATCAGTTCAGGATGATTTACCAATTATGATCCTATCTGGACAGAGATAGCCTAGCTACAGTTACCCACACTCTGGTATCCTCTTGCTTTGGATTACTGCAATCTGAAGAGGCCTCTGAAAACAGTCTGGAAAACAGTGGTGCAACTGGGTAATTTTAGACCCTGAACTTAATGGACTTATGGACGGGCCCTTTAGATAGCCATATTATTTCAGTTGTGAAGCATATAAATGCAGGTTGCTTACCTGTAACTGTAGTTCTTCGAGTGGTCATCTATGCATTCACACATATGGGCTTTGCGCCTGCGCAGAGACCAGACCGGAACCTTCTATAGCTGAGTGGAACGTTTTTGGCGGGAACCCCTCCCCCACGCTACCGTGCATGTCCATGGGGTTCCCGCCCTTACCTCAGTTTACAGGAGTCCGACATTGTGCCCCCATAAACATGAGTGTAAATAAAATACAAGTACATTCCACATATAACTGTGTCATTATAAGTCTCACACCACCAAGTGGGGATGGTGGGTGGGTTGTGTGAATGCATAGATGACCACTCGAAGAACTACAGTTACAGGTAAGCAACCTGCATTTCTTCTTCGTGGTCTCTATGCATCACACATATGGGCGAGTAGCAAGCTGACATATATTTGGAGGTGGGTTGGTGCATCATCTGAAGATCTCCGAGAGCACTGTCCTTCAAATGAGCAGTCCTGCCTCGCACGGGTGCCCAAACTGTAGTGCCTAACAAACGTGGATGGAGTGGACCACGTTGCAGCTCTACAGACTTCTGTCAAAGGAACACCTCTGCCGAAAACCACAGATGTTGTGACGGCTCTGGTAGAATGAGCTGTCACAGGTTTCACCAGTTCTAGTTTAGAGATAGAGTAGGCAAGTTCAATTGTCTCTACAATCCAGCGTGACAAACGCCGGCATGAAACAGGGAGTCCCTTATAAGGCTCCCCATAACAAATAAACAATTGCTTTGTTTTTCTAAAATTCCCTGTCCTAGCCTTGTAAAAGGCAAGAGTTCTCCTTACATCAAGTGTATGTAAAGCAGACTCTACAGGTGATGTAGGATTCGGAAAGAAAACTGGTAGAGTGATATATTGGGACAGATGAAAGGTTGACACTACCTTAGGCAAGAAGGCAGGGTCTGTGCGTAACACAACCTTATCTTTGTGAAAGATAGTGTAAGGAGCAACTATCTTGAGAGCTCTAAGCTCACTTGCACGTCTAGCAGAAGTGATGGCTACTAAAAGACAGTATTGAATGTTAGAAGCCTAAGGTCAGATAAGGCCATGGGCTCGAAGGGCTTCTTTGTCAATGCCTGTAACACCACTGATAGGCTCCATGGTGGAACGATACTCTTTACTGTTGGTATCATATTTTTAAGCCCTTTTAAAAATTTCCTCGATGTTGGATGCACAAAAGGTGTAAAACCAATCATGCCTCGATGAAAGACGTAATAGCTGCTAAGTGAACTCTGATGGAAGTGAGTTCGAGTCCCTGCTGATAAAGTGTCAGTAGGTATTTGAGGATTAACGCTAAAGGGCAAGATTCAGGTGCTTGATCGTTTTCCAAGGCAAAAGTTTGAAATCTTTGCCACTTTGCCGCATAAGATTTTCTTGTTGAAGGCTTTAGTGATGCCAAAAATATATGGTCTACAGTTAAATCTTTGATACGAGAGGAGGAGTGGATGATATCCTCCATGCCGTCATCTTGAGGGTCGACGGGTTTGCGTGTCGAACCCTGCCCTGGTGTCGAGACAACAGTGTCGGTATCGGCGGGAGTCTGATGTAATTCCCGTCCGACAGTCGAAGGGCGTGGGAGAACCACGTCTGTCGAGGCCACCACGGTGTGATAAGGATGCAGTCCGACCTGTCCGACTGGATTTTGGCCAGCACCTTCGTCAACAGTGGAAACAGAGGAAAGATGTAAAGAAGATTTCCTTTCCAGGTTCTGGTGAAAGCATCTCCTAGCGAGTGCTTTCCCCTTCCTGCTCTGCTGCAGAACCTGGAACAAGCTGCGTTTTCTTCGGTAGCGAAGACATCGACAGCAGGGAGGCTCCAGTACCGAAAGAGAACGTCTCTTACTTCGGTATCGAGCTCCCATTCGTGGTCGACGTGGAAAGACCTGCTGAGGGCGTCCGCGATGATGTTTTCATTGCCCGCTACATGGGTCGCCGTCAGGTGAGTATTTCTCTTTATGCACCAGTTCCAAATCCTGAGTGCCGATCGATTCAGAGAATGAGACCTTGTCCCACCTTGTCTGTTGATGTACGCCACTACTGTGGTGTTGTCTGTTGCGATCAGGACGATTCAGCCCTCCAGTTCTAGGTGGTAGATATGATGTTCCCTCTGGGAAGGAGGCCAACGGCCCTGAGTTGTGAGGGAGTCGCAGTGTGCTCCCCATCCGATCAACGATGCATCTGTCGTGATCGTTACCGAAGGAGTGTTTCGAAGATCGAAAGTTCTTAAAACCCAGGCTTGCAATATTCTCATTCTGAGTCTTGCAAACCTGATGACTGCATCAAGCCTAATAGTCTCTGAATTGTCCATGCCGAAACTTTTCGGCGGCTCTCGGTATCGATGGCTAACTGCTGTAAGGTGTTCGCTCTGGTCGACGGTAAGTATGCTCTCACATCTCGAGACGACAGAGTTACCCCTATAAAGTCGAGCTTCTGATGTGGGGTCAAGATGGATTTCTCCTCGTTGACCCACAAACCCAACAAGTCCAACAGGTTGAGGGTGGTTGAAATGTCCTTCTGGAGCGTGCAACTGCTGTCCGCTACCAGAAGCCAATCGTCCAAGTGTAGGAGCTGCAGAATAAAAGTAACCGTTGTCATACGGAACTTCCTTGGAATGATGAATTTGTTTAACTGCTTTAAGTCCATGATCGGCCGAAGACCTCATATTTCTTCGGGACCGTGAAGTAGCGCGAGAAAAAACCCTGGTTGAGTTCCTCTGCGGGTACGGGAGAGATGGCTCTCTTCGATAGCAGAGGTCTGTACCTCCGGAAGCAGAGGAAGGGATGGCGCCGTTACTTTCACCCCCGAAGAAGGAGGAAGGACATCGAGCTCGATGGCATACCCCGAGTTGATGATAGTGAGCATGCAGGAGTCTGATGTCATTGACTCCCATTGATGGTAATGGGGTGCTAGGCGGTTCGCAAAGGGAGGTGGACGTGGGACAAAGAAGTCAAAGTCGCTGCTTCTTGGTGAAGTCAGGCTGACGCTTGTCTTGTTGAAATGTAGACTGATATGGCCGCTTACTCTGGAGTTGTTGTTGTTGTTGCTGCCTCTGTTGGCTTTGATAGTAGGGCCGCTGCTATTGTTGTTAAGCAGGCGGTCTTGTTCACCGTCTCAGCTTGTATTGGGCAGGCTGAGCAGAAAAACTTATTTTCTTGGCTGTTGTGCAAGCCTTGTATATAGAGTCCAAGGTCTTGTCCGTCTTGCTATTAAACAAGCCCTCGCCATCGTAAGGCATGTTCTCAATCCTGGCTTTGGTGTCATGAGCCAGATTAGCGGAGCGGAGCCAAGCATGTCTCCTCAAGGACACGGGTCCCATCATCGACTTGGAATGGCAGTCAACTTGGTGTCGCGCTGTCGACACTTGTTGCCTGGCTATGGCTGAAGCTTCACTTTGGAAGACTCGTGCCCGCTCTTTTTTGTCCTCTGGGAGATGTTCACCTAGTGATCCTATTTTCTCCCAGAGGAAGAGCTGGTATCGTGCCATGGTAGCCTCGTAGGCTGATGCCCAAAGAAGCAGAGGAGTAAATCCTCCGGCCCGTAAGGTCCAACTTTCTGCCCTCTCTGTCCACGGGTGCAGAATGTGCCTTCTGTGAGTGGCCTTGAGCCGACTCCCTACGATCGAATTAGGTTTGGGATGTTGGACCAGAAACTGTACATTTTCTTGTTAGACTCGATAGAGGGTCTCTAGCCTTTACGATGTGGCTTGAGACATAGCCGGTGTTTTCCAGAGTAATTGAGCCATTTGCTTTAAAGCATGTGGTGTTGGATCACCAGTCCTAATGCCTGAGCCATTCTAAGCATATGGTCAGAAGATCTGACCATATCGTCGGAAGGGGAAGAAGGGTCGTTGTCATGAACCTCATCTTATGGTGAAGGCATCGATGGAGTAGCCGACAACCCCAATTCAGAATCCGATGAATAATTTTCTTCAGGCAAGGATACGGTAACCACCTGGAGGCATACATGCTCCGTCGGTATCGTGGTAACCGCGGCAGTCGATGCTGATGGCTGTGTACGGTGTCGAGGCGTCGACACCGTGGACATTGGTGGGCGGGCGGTGGAGGCAGCGGTAGATGACACACCCTCGATGTAAGCGAAGGGTGCGCATAATACTCTTCTTGAGGGTACTGGTGGTCACCCTGGAAGTGGGCGATATCGATCCCATTCCGAAGGCGGTAGAGGGATTAGTCCCTGAACCTCTCACGGCCTGGTAGGCTCTCAGAAAGAGGCCGCTGAAGCCAAATCCCGCAACTCGCCCTCCGATAGACTGGGAGGGTGCGTCGGTACCGTAGCCATCGGTAGCGGCTGGAATCTCGATACCGAGGGAGGCCTCGGTATCGAAGCGGTCGGTATGACAGGAGGAGTAGAGTGACTCCTAGCCGGTTCCGCTGCTCCATTTCCGAAGAAGATTTGGGAGTCCGGGCCTTTTTTGGAGATTTTCCTGGCCGCGGAACTCGCCAGTGACCGTCCAGGCGTTAGGGGTATCTGAGCCCTATTAGCCGCTCTGGAATATTCAGGCACCTCAGTGCAACGGTCATCAACGGACTTACTGGCTGCCGTTTTGTCGATCGTCGAAGATTTGGGAGCCCGGGCCTTTTTTTTTTTTTTTTTTTTTTTTTTGAGATTTTCCTGGCCGCGGGACTCGCCAGTGACCGTCCAGGCGTTAGGGGTATCTGAGCCCTATTAGCCGCTCTGGAATATTCAGGCACCTCAGTGCAACGGTCATCAACGGACTTACTGGCTGCCGTTTTGTCGATCGTCGAAGATTTGGGAGCCCGGGCCTTTTTTGGAGATTTTCCTGGCCGCAGAACTCGCCAGTGACCGTCCAGGCGTTAGGGGTATCTGAGCCCTATTAGCCGCTCTGGAATATTCAGGCACCTCAGTGCAACGGTCATCAACGGACTTACTGGCTGCCGTTTTGTCCATCATCGAAGATTTGGGAGTCCGGGCCCTTTTGGAGATTTTCCTGGCCGCGGAACTCACCAGTGACCGTCCAGGCGTTAGGGGTATCTGAGCCCTATTAGCCGCTCTGGAATTCTCAGGCACCTCAGTGCAACGGTCATCAACGGTCTTACTGGCTGCCGTTTTGTCGGTAACGGACTTACTGACTGCCGTTTTATCCATAGTAGGAGCCTCCGTGGCTCTGAGAACTTTTTCCCCCCAAGATGGAGGGAAGTCGTCAGCTCTGCTTTTCCTCGTTTGTTTTGTAAACGACATGCAGTGATAGCAGGCCTCAACGATATGGCCTTAGCACAAACAAAGGACACAGAGGGAGTGTCCGTCAATAGGTGGAAGCTTAGCCCCACACTTCACACACTTCGTAAACGGGGCTTCAACTGCCATACAGGCCTCACGCGACCGAAGTCGCTGAGGAAAACTATCTACAATAATTTTATTTTATTTTTTTTTAATATAAGAAAAGTAGTAAGAAGAGTCTTAGAAAAAGATCGAAAAACGAAGAAGATCGTAAAAGAGAAAATAAAGTTAATAAGAAAAACGCAAGAGGTTCGGTTAAACAGGTCTGTGCACAATGGCGGACGACGAAGAACTGAGGTAAGGGCGGGAACCCCATGGACATGCACGGTAGCGTGGGGGAGGGGTTCCCGCCAAAAACGTTCCACTCAGCTATAGAAGGTTCCGGTCTGGTCTCTGCGCAGGCGCAAAGCCCATATGTGTGATGCATAGAGACCACGAAGAAGAACTAACATTTCTCTTCCCCACCTCCAACTATCATTCCATGCTTTATTCAGCAATGACAAAGCTATGCTGCTGATGATGATATAATCAACTCTGAGCATGTGCAGTTCTGCCATTTAAACTCACTTAAGTCATAGTACCATCATGATTTTAGCAATAATATGTGGTTTACTTCTGCTGGCCTGATAACTGGCTGCCCATTTGGGGCTCCTGGGCTGTGTGGGCCCCTGGTCTTCTGCCCCAAAGTCCAGGCCTAGCTATACCACTTTCTTTCTTTTAGCCCCAGTTTAGGGTGATCCCAGTCCAGATCAGGGGCCCTCACTCTTACACTAAAGTAAAAAGAAGAGTGAGTTAGGGTTACTGACATGCTACACATTTAATGTAGTGTGTAGTTTAGCCTTCAGTGTGGAACCAAATCTCCATCTCACCTGGCCTGCAACTCTGATAGTCCATGCCTAGATAAGCCACTGGTCTTGAATTCTTGTCATGGTATGGGGCCAGTTTATAATCCTAAAAGGACTTGCTGTTATTTACTTCCTCATCTATGATATACCTTGTTTTAACCTTAGCCTATGATCACAGGGATGGATCCAGCCACAGGCAGGAACTGCACTAGTGCTTCATAATGGTATTGAAGCTCACTGACAACTGTTGGGGACCATGTCACATGCCATATACTATTTTCAAACCGCTTTCATAGTATTATATCATGCTTTGTGTAGATCTGGTCACAGTCTATGCCAAAATATATTTTTATTATAAAATACAAAGTATCTCAATGTATAAAATAAACACACATACTGACATCAATCCAATAATAAAAATACGTTCAGTCAATTAATCACTACATTTCTTTATCCATTAATGGATGGCTATATCAACCCAACTAGGCCTTCTAAGCTGATCGCAACTATTCCATTTTTTAAAAAAGAAGAAGTCATTACAGTGTCAGGTTCCCAAGTTTTTTTCCTTCACCCCCTAACTACAGATAAGTCAACTTCAAGCATGTCACCAATGCCCAACCTGTCACCTCCCATTGAAGCAAACAGGGCACATCCAGTCCTCTTCCATTGCTGGGCAATCCAAACTCTTGCCTTCCTAGGTAAATAACACACCAACTCAATTACGTTTTCTTTCTTTCTTTCTTTCTTTCTTTCATTCATTCATTCATTCATTTATATACCGCCCCACAGCTGAAGCTGTCTGGGCAGTTTACAACAGTTAAAAATGGTAAACATTAAAAAGTATACAAAATTTTAAAACTATCAAAAACAGAAAAACTGTATAAAAACAACAGTATCCGTTTAAAAACAACAATTCTGGAGTCCATTAAAAACAAACTTAACGTTGTTAAATGCTGTTAAAATGCCTGGGAGGAGAGAAAAGTCTTGACCTGGCGCCGAAAAGATAACAACGTTGGCGCCAGGCGAGCCTCATTGGGGAGATCATTCCACAGTCGGGGGACCACCACCGAAATGGCCCTTTCTTCCAGTTTATGTGTGTGTGTTTTAAATCTAACATTGTATCTTAATATACAATGGTATCAATCAGCCAATCAATAATTCATTTAATCTTATTGAGTATTGAAATTCAGAATTCTTGTATTTGGGGGCAAGTCTACCCTGGATTGCCTAGATTGAGATTGAGATTGAGAGAGAGAGAAGCTTCCAACAATACCATGGAACTCTCTGGCTGTTCAAATTATGCAGAGAAGAAATGCAGAGAAAGCCTTGTTCCTCAGTTTCAACAAATGTCATAAGAAAACCCTTGTTGCTGTATTTGGTCGGCAATGGAGAGCAGTAAAAATCTCCTCTATATTCACAAAGGTTTGCAGTGTCATGAAGTTACATGTATGAATATGCATATTAAAGGTATGTAGGCAACTCCCAGGAAATTTTATTTCAATAAGACATATTTATTGCTATTCAGATTTCCAAATACATAGTCACTGATTGGATTTCAGCAGTGGATTTTCATTTGTCATTCTGCTGGTGTGGTTGTTTTTAGCAACCTTCCCCCCTCCACCCCCCATAACCTTCCTGGTTTAGATATTTAGTTTAGAAAATTCCACAGGAGTCAAGCAGCAGGAGAGAAAGATCTCATCTACAGGAAATCATTACAGTTGCCCATATGCATTTTACGAGAAAATAAAAGGATTGACCTACACTAAGCAGTCGGTTGGTGCAGCTATGTAAAACTCTCCTTTACATTTTGCTGTATGTTCAAGATAATAGATCTCTCCCCAGGTATCTGCAAGCATAAACTTGCTCTGCATTCAAATTACCCAGAGTCTCTGGTTCAATGAGCAGGTTAATTTAGACAAAAGCCTAAATGGAGTCCTTTATGCTTACTTTGTATGTTTTAAGTGATGTACTGAAGAGGGGTGTGTGTGTGAGAGAGAGAGAGAGGGGGGGGGGCTTCCAACAATACCATGATAAAAACTGCTGCATACAATATAGATTATGAGTAGACTCCGCTGCCTGTTGATTAATGGTTAGTATCTCACATTGGGCTTAAGTGAGTGGGGTGGTGGGGACATTCTCTTTGATTATGTTGTGGGGAAGCCGCTTCTCAATGTAAGATCTTCCCAACATTTTACAAATCTAGAAGCAGGTATTTTGCAGTATGCGAGCCATTGGACAGGATAACGAGGATATGATCGTTGTGGCGGTGGTGCTGTTTTCTCTGAGCTGCACAACTATTGTGGTGGCTGCAGCATGTGAGAACATCAAGCTCAGGAGTGGGGCTAATTGTGTGGGCCTTTCTGATCCACTCAGCACTCTACTGCAGAGGTGGGAAACCTCTGGCTACGGATATCCCAGTCCAGTTCAATGCTTTTTATTTTTTATTGTGAATTTAACAAAACAGAACAGAAAACAAATTGGAGGGGAGAAGCAGAACAAACATTACATGCATACGATACACAATTCATTAAAAAATAAATAAAGGGGGAGAGAGTTATACATAGGTTTCAAGAAAAAGCGGACCAAATATGCATGCAATTATCCACTCTCAAGTGTACCACCATGTACCACCCATTCAAATGTTGATAGCATTCTTAAATCCTCAGTCCACTGCATTATGGGAGGTGAACATTTTTCCTTCCAACATGATATTAGTCTTTTAGCTGTCATAGGGCTCAGAAAATCCATTGCACTGACCATGTGTTAACCTCCAAAAACCAGTAGGTAGCTTAGGAGTACATGTTCTACAGATTTTCCCCAAATGCCATGCCCATATCTCTGGCCTTTACCCCAACCACCAATTGTCTGCTGATTGTTTGGTGGTTTCTGGCTTTTCTACAGCCTCCCAACACCATTCTAACAGGTTGAAATGCCTCTCCTAAGGCTTAGTTACTGGCAATAAGACTTTTAAGCTAAATTGTGCTTACATTTTTTAATATTTTGACCCCACTCCTTTTGCCTTTTAGCCCTGCCCACCACTAGAATAAAGCCCCCAAGAGCTTCTCCTAAATTAAATTTGTCCTTCTGGCTGAAAGAGGTTCCCCACTCCTGCCTTACTGGAAGGGAGAGTGCTGATCACATGGGAAGAACCCATACAATGCAGTACTGACTACCACAGCTATGTGGGAAAGCAGCTCCTGCATAGTGCTCTCTCTCTCTCTCTCTCTCTCTCTCTCTCTCTCTCTGTGTGTGTGTGTGTGTGTGTGTGTGTGTGTGTGTGAGAGAGAGAGAGAGAGAGAGAGAGAGAGCAATCTTAGAATCTCTACCTATAAAGCAGAAAGTATGTATGTGTCATGTATATACAGAAATGTTTACCTACTTCCAGATGAGTTAGAAACTTGAAATTTGAAACAGTGATAGGTCTGGCTATACAACGTACCAGAAAAATCTAAAAACACGAATTTGGGGGGGGGGGTTAAGAATTTTTAAAGAATTTAATAAAAAAACTAGGTTTACACCTACAACTCCCAGCATGCCTTGGGCGGAACTCCTAGTATGCCTTGGGCAGAAGGCCAGACTTACCAGCCTTTGGTGGCCATTGTGATTCCTAAGGTCAGTCTTGAGCAGTCAACCCAATTCCACATAAAAGGAAACACTCCACATAAATGGGCTGCATCTATTTGCGGTGCCTCCTCCCACTTGCCATGTGTAGTTTTAAAACCATAACTAGATACAACAGCATGACTTTAAGAGGCTAAACACTGGACATGCTAAAAGGCACACTATCCTGATATTGCTATTTTCTCAGAAACTGAGGGAAGCGGACATGCAGCCTTCATCTGCATCCGAAACAAGCTGAATTGCATGGTAAGAGAGCAGTGGCTACACGGTCTGTAATTTAAAACTTCCCAGCTCATATAGTTGAATGGGACAGTGCCCATTAGTGGGTGTTTTGTAGAGCAACTTCGACTGCACATGGCAGGAAGAATCAGAATATGTCAGAAGAATTGGGTTTTCTAAGATTTATTTTTAAGCAGAATAACTGAGGGAAGGAACGGGAGATGTGTAGGAGGATCAGAACATCACCAAAATGACCCACAAACTCCCATGAGTTCCCAGTCATGAGTGTATTGTAAATTACTTGTTTAAAAAAGCCCTAAGGTCCCCTCCTCCCCATAAAGTTTATACAATAATCCATAAAAAAAATCAAGTAAAGACCATGATGGCATAGAGAATCTGTTTTCCTCATATTACACCAGCTATATTTGGACATGAAAAAGTTTTCATTAAATGACATTATGGAAGAATTCACTGTGTGTGGTGAAATAATTTCCTTTAAGGAAAAAAGTAACATTGCTCTCATTAGGTAACTACTGTGATTCTGCGAACAATTCCATGAACATTGGTTCCACTGACCTTATCATTGGGCCTTACTCTGAAATAAGTGTACATATATGATTGCTGCCTCAGGCTAACAATGCAATGAACTATTACAGCACAATCCTAAGCACGTTTACTCAGAAGCAAGACTTAGTGAGTTCAGTGGGAATTATTTTCTAGTAAGTATATGCAGATGGCAGCCTCAGTTAAGTAACTTCCTGTTCTAGCCCTCCAGCAGTAAATATTGCTCTATATCTGTAGAATATCCATACTTTGTATCTGTGCAATGTTATTATTAAACATAACCATATTTTTGTATTGCAAGCCAGAAAAAAAATGTTTTATCATTACAAAAAATAAAATAGGCTAAACTATCCCCCAAAGGTGCATTATAATTAAGCACTACATCAGATGCTTGCATTATCAGTTAATTCTGCCTTCTCCAGGCTAAGCAGAAATGTATGAGGTGTCACTTAGTTCTGAGGACATTCCTAAAAAAAGATTTGTTCCCAATGAAGCCTTTCAGTCAAATTTGCCTCTTAAAAGCTTTATACTGGAGTGTGCAAAAATGAATCTTATTATGCAAGATAAGCAATATTCTAAAGTTTGGTTTTATTATACCATAACCTAAAGAGCGGGTTCAGAGGAGGGCAATGAGGATGATCAAGGGTCTGGAAACAAAGCCCTATGAGGAGAGACTGAAAGAACTGGGCATGTTTAGTCTGGAGAAAAGAAGATTGAGGGGAGGCATGATAGCACTCATCAAGTACTTGAAAGGTTGTCATGCAGAGGAGGGCCAGGATCTCTTCTCAATCATCCCAGAGTGCAGGACACAAAATAATGGGCTCAAGTTACAGGAAGCCAGATTCCAGCTAGACTTCAGAAAAAACTTCCTGACTGCTAGAGCAGTACGACAATGGAACCAATTGCTTAGGGAGGTCGTGGTCTCTCCCACACTAGAGGCAGCTGGACAGCCATCTGTCAGGGATGCTTTAAGGTAGATTCCTGCAATGAGCAGGGGGTTGGACTTGATGGCCTTATAGGTCCTTTCCAACTCTACTCTTCTATGATTCTAGGAACACCCTCACCCCCACCCCGATGATGACCTCTTTTATCAAAGGCAGTATTGTTCACTCTTCTTCAGTGGCTTTCCTGGTTTCTAATCAAATTTCCTCTTCTTAGATTCCTTGTATCTACCCCTATTACCAGCCTCCCATAGCAGAAATGTGGATGAGAGGAGCTAATAGTGCATGGAATCTCCCAGCCCATGTCTAGAGTGCTGTTTGGGTCTTTTTAGTGAGCTGGGTATTAATTCCCAGGATTAATTTAATTCCCAAGGTTAATTCTGTTCATACTGTACAGCCTGATGCTGGTAGATAAGCCTTTGGCAAGGTTAAAGGTACTTGTTGTCAGCCAGGGCAATGGAAGTGAGAGTTCTCTTCAGGGCTGGTTGCTTGCCATTTGTTAAATTTGGTTTTCATTAAGGATGTATGGATTTTATAAAATCTATTCCATCTGTGTTTCATGGATTGAACACGGATAAAGCAGGATTAAAGGGTAGGGTGAAATCCCGGGCCAAGGAAGGGTTCATCCCTCCCTGCTCCTGGGATCCCCTGTGTGTCATGTGGACGCACAGGGACAATCTTGGAATATAGGCCTGGTCTAGCCATGGCCTGAGACATTCCCCTAGCCACTCAAAGACAGTAGGGTTGTCTTCCAGGTTCCCCACCTAGTCTGTCTGGCATGGCTAGGCCCTGGTTCCTGTGCAGTGAGCCAAGTCACCCCTAACCCTCAAGTTCCACTGAGACATCCCCTTGGAAGCAGAAGGAAGGATCAAATTGGCCCGGCCGGGTATTTAGAAAATGGCATGACTACCAGCAGTATGAGGCATTCTTCAAACACGGCTGGACTTTGAAGCAGAAATTATACCCAGTGCTCAAAAGATAAAAGTGCTGATTTTCAAAGTGAGTCACATGACATGAACCGTAGCTTTGTGTGCCTGTGATGTTAACCAAGGCTTTGAATCGTGTGCTTATGGTTATCTGTTCTTAAAACTAAACAGAAAACAAAACAAGAATTTAAGAGCAGTTTTGGGGGGGAAGGGGGGAATCCCAATCTGGAATGGGTCTGTGGTATAGTGGGTGGGGAAGAGTTAACCCTTTCCTTCATGCCTTATTCCTATTGGGAAAAAAAACCCTGAAGTTAGTCTAGTCAATTCAAGATAAAGGGCAACTCCATGTGCATAGCGCAAGGAGCCCCAGCAGCAAAGGGACTTGGCCTGCTACAAACTGCATCCCTTCCATAATCAGCCCCTTGTATTTCTAGGGGAACCCTTTCCCAAATGACCTATCCTTTGTTGTCCCTATTGTCCTCTCATCTTAATAGAAAAACTCTCTTTGCTTATTGTTCTGTCTCCTAAATAGAAAACCTTCACACCTAAGGGGCTCAACTGATGTAGATTTACACTCACTAGAAGGTAGGGCAGATCAACAGTTGAGATACAACTTCCTTTGATTTTTAAAGGAGGCTTTCTAAATTGGCTGCAGCAGCAGTCAGGGATAGCCAGCTACACCTGTCTTATTAGACAGGCATGCAAGGGAGCTCAGCTCTCTGAAGGATGCCTAGTATTCTTGGCAGAAAGCACCAACAGCTATCCTTCCATATTTTTGCTTGCATAAGCCTAAAAAATTACCAGAAGCAATTAGCTGATGATAAATAAGGCAGTTATCAACAATTTGTACTGCTTGGCTAACAAGCCAGAACTTTCCAATGTAATTATTTGGTAAATGCTCTTTTAAGTGTGTAATGCAGATAGTTGCTACCTGTTAACTGCATTTCCAGAAGTGGATATTCCCACCCTATCATTCCTATGGAAGCCCCTCCAGCCCCCTGAAAATGCTAACCAGTGACCCAGTTTGCACAATCCTGGTGTGATGAATAAGCCATAGTGGCTTGTTAACCCTGCTGCACATGCCGGTTACATGCCAGCCAGATTTCCCTAATTACCTTCACTGGCACAGCGTGCATTGTCATCTGAACCCAGGCATCACGGATTGTTTCAGGAGGCAGCAGCCTCAAACAACTGATGGGCTTTTGTTAGGTTATTTGAGAGTTTCTTCTCTCCACACCCCCTCACTTCCCAGAAAACACGCCATGCCACCCGGGTTGGACAATAGCAAGCTGCAACAGTGAAGGTAATAGGGAAATCTGACCGGCACACACAGCAGTGGAAATAAGCCACCTTGACTTATTTCCCTTACTGCAGTCATGGGAACCAGCCCAGAGAGTCAGGAGACCCTGCTGAAATGGGTGATCAGTGGTGTGGGGAAGTGGAGGATCCCCCAAAATTGGGTGGAGGGACTTTTTGCAAGTAAAGCACTTTCATTCGTGGAAGACAGATACTGGTTCCAGCCTCAACCAAGTTTAGCGCAGGAGGGATGAGCCTGCACTCCACATCCCCACACAGCTAGGAGCACGAGCAGAAGAGAGAGATAAGGTGTACACAAGCACAGAACATTTATAGATAAAATCACTCACATCTGTTCCGATCTAGATGTTATGTTATCTTCAGTACAAATACATTGTGTTCCTAGGAATCAATACTTGTATGAATTTCATTGTTGTGGAATAAAGGTGCCGACAGTGTTGGAAGATGAACAGCCTTTGCTTATATTGGCTTGTGGTGTCCATCCAGGAGGGAGTGCCTAGTTGGGTCCAAGAGGAGATCCTTGCTTCACTGGGGGGAGGAATGGTCTGAGCTGCTTTAACAGAGGCAGAAAGACATTCCTGAAGAAGCCTTCTCTGGACTCTAAGGAGTTGGCTAACTATTAGCCATTGGTGATAGGGGAACCTGAGCCCTTATAGTTGCAAAGAGACTTGGGCCCTATTCACATGCAGGAGGATGAGGGGGTAATGGAGCCATGGAAAGTGGGCCCGCCACATGAGGTTCCACTATCATACTTAGCTGCAGTTATCTATAGATAAATATGACCAGGAACATCAGTTGTGAACACAAATAGGAAGAGCACTAAGACAGCTGTCTGATATTTGCAAAAGGGAATTCTCCTACATTTCACAATTCATTGTCTTGTAAAGTCACTCAGTCAATAGCTATGGGGAGGAGGGGAAAGAAAAGTACATTCCCTTTAGCTATAATAGTTTGCATAAAATGCATGTTAATATTACTAAACTGCAATCCTACAGAGGGAATGAAATAGGGTGACCATATGAAAAGGAGGACAGCTCCTGTATCTTTAACAGTTGCATAGAAAGGGGAATTTCAGCAGGTGTCATTTGTATATATGGAGAACCTGGTGAAATTCCCTCTTCATCACAACAGTTAAAGCTGCAGGAGCTATACTAGAGTGACCAGATTTCAAAGCAGGCAGGGCATCTGCAGCTTTAACTGTTGTGAAACGGTTAGAAGAGATTTCACCAGTTTCCCCATATATACAAATGACACCTGCTGAAATTCCCTTTTCAATACAACTGTTAAATATACAGGAGCCCCGTCCTCCTTTTCATATGGTCACCCTAGACTGAACACACACCCCTATTGGCTGACACGATTATGACATCACCATTGAGCTACACCAGCCATCCTGTCTCCCGTTTTCTTGATCAATGCACTGTCACATTGTAGCACCATTTTGAGGATAAGTTTGTGGTCCTTATTTGAGAACTCTCTCTTTCCTAACACCCCCAACTCTAGGAAACCTATTGAGGGCTGGACTGGGGGAAAGCATAAGCCAGAGAACAGCATATAGGGCACAAGGACTGCTGGATCTGGGTGAAAGGAAAGGCGATGGGCAATGGAGCATGGTTTGAGAACCACCACATTAGAGAACATCCATCACATATATCCCACATTTATAGTGAAACATCAGGTAAGACCTAACCAATAAGAGTTCTCCAGCCTTTGGGGAGAGCATTACTTCTTTAGAAAACTTTTCTATGCTGATAATCATGCCCTTCTTACAAAGCTTTTCTTTATCTTTGGTGTTTCACATACCCCATTATGGAACTGCCCTTCTACTTTTAATTTTGAAAAGATGTGAGGAGAAAGCTTGTGACTTCTCACATGGTTTCCTAATGTCTGTCCTCACCTATGTCGTAGAGCTTGATTTATAGAGTGCCATCCATAAATGTCACATAATTCCCACACCAAGGAGCAAGCATGGGCTTTATGGTGGTCATCCACCACCTCCCCTGTCCCTTTCTGACAGAAGAAAAGATGTAAAGCAATGTAGGGTGAGGAGGAGGAGGCAGCTCAGGGGGAGATAATTTCTTTTAGGAGGAGGAGTTGGTGGCGGAGACAGCATTGGTTTCCAGTGGGACTTAAGTCATGAGCGACTAAACTGAACTGTGCCCACCATTACTATCCTTGGTATTTGCTGGACAGCTTTGCTTGAGTGGTGCATTGCAGTTATAATGCCCATTGCAGCAAATTATATAAGTCCCCTTAGGCATATTTCTTGTGGAGAATAGAACTGGCTGACTAAGATAAGAACCTTTCTCCAATTCCCAAATATGTAAATTTGGCTCCTTCACCATAACCAAGATACCCATGACTCATATTACAAGCTCAAGATACTGCCAAAAATTCATCTTGATAGCTAATCATGAACAGAATTCATAACCTAAGCCTTTGCTGGAGCACTGATGAATTAATACAAAACAAAAATGCCTCTTACAACAATAAAATGGAGCCAAATGGGGTAAAGAGACAATCAGGTTTGGAGAAGAGTACTATGGATAACGCAGAATCTGTATGTGCTATATATGTATTTATTATTTCCTTTTCCACTTGATGAAATCTATTGAATAGATTTCATCTCTGAAATGTTACAGATAATTGTAGTCTATGAAATTTATTCATAATCAAACAGCATTCCATCTTGGGAACTTTCAAGCCACTAACATATATCCTGGGCAGGATCTACACTATTCATTACACCGTTGTTTAAGTGCATTGTTGCGTCCTCCCTTGCTACGTTACAAAATGCAACTTGAGCCCAGTCAATCGAAATACCTTTTCTTCTATCGTTTTACCCCGGCACACTCTTCTTTAGAACGTTCTTCATTATGCTCTGAAGTAAACCTCCTTCTTCTGGTGACTCTGAGCTAGACCTGCCGGGATAAGCCGGCAGGGAGGAGGGGCGATGCGTAGGGACGAGGGAAGCCCTGCAGCGTCTTAAAGGGGCCACGTGCGCCCCAAAAGATAAGCGGTTTTTTTAAAAAATTAAGCCTCTGTCCCCTCTTTCACCACCCTCCCCCCCTCCCCCTCGTCGCATTGTGCCAGCTCTCCCTCCCCTAGAAAAGCTCTCACGTCCTAATCAGGAAGCAAAGACCATGGTCACGAGACATGACTTTGAAAGACGGCATTGAATACAACGAAAGGTTGGGGCACATTGTTAGTTTTAAAACGATTTTAACAGAAAGTGGAACGGTTTTAAAAGTCAGAAGAAACGTAACAACAACAGCATCACGTGACTGCTGACGTCATCTCTGCCAACTTGTTACGTTTCATCTAGACAAGTGTAGACAGGCTCCTGGAGTTAACAATTGTGGGTTGCTGGATGTTTAACTAATTTCTTCTGTTGAAAAGGAAACAAGGTCAATACAGTGCTGCAAATGGAAGTTCCTCGCAAATCAGTTGACTTCAAAGTTTTTGCCATCTGCTGAGTTCCTTCCATGTCCAATCTGTGGCTGCATTAGAGCAGATGTGATAGAAGAAATTTCTGATTGACACCAGCGCTAATCTCAAACCTAGTTCCTCGTATTTAATTTATAGCAGAGCATGCGAACCTTCAGAAAGGTCATGTTTGATGAGGATCAGCTTCACAGGAATAATACTCTCCTATAAAAAGAAATGGAAATCACTGAGATCTTGCTGAGAACGCCAGCGAGAAGAGAAAGTGAACATCCACATTTGATATGCCAGATTGGAAACTGCTGTAAGGAAAAGGAACGGCTTCCTTTTGCAAAACATCTATGCAAGGAAAACTGGCCAATTATTATTATTTTTGCAATGTCATCTGTTTATATACTTCATCTTATTTCTGATTATAGTATTTATAATAATATTAAAATATTAAATAATTTAAATTACAATAACAATAATTCATAAACACAGCAAAACTGTCTCTGTAGGTCTAGTTGTGTCAATTGTGTACCACAAATTGCAAGGGTTGATATGCACATAAAGATGCCCATCCTACAAGAACTTTCCCATTCACTTCAATGGAAAGGAAAAGCTCTCCATATGCAAAGGGGAGTGCAAGAAGAGTTGCCTCATGCAAAGAACTGAATAGCTTTCAGTTTGCCAATAAGGTTGAGAACTCCATCACCTGTCATCGCTATTGGCCTCAGCTCCTCAGACTCCATTCCTCCATTCTGTTCAGGCACAGGAATCTGTTCTACGTCTTCTGCAGTGAATACAGATGAAATGGCCTAACTGCCTGCCTAGCTGGTTTTCTGCTTCTGATATATTCAAAGAATTCTTGATGTTGCCCTTTATGTTGATAGCAATGTGCTCTTCATAATGCTGCTGAGGAAGGCTGATATAAGTCAATGAAAAGACTTCTTAAATAGCCATGTGTTTGTTTGTTTTTACCAACCACGTAAAACAATGAAGGCCAGGATCTGATGAAATTCACTTGGTGGGGCAGTCCACAAAGGGCTCATCTACACCAAGCAGGATATTGCACTATGAAAGCAGTATATAAAAGGCAGGAACTACACCAAACAGGATGTAGCAGTATGAAAGTGGTATGTGTCAATGGGCCCCAACAGTTGGCGGTGCACTTCAATACCTCTATAAAGCAGTAGTGTGGTTCCTGCCTTTTATATATTGCTTTCATCCCGCTTTCATAGTGCAATATCCTTCTTGGTGTAGATGAGCCCAAGGTGGGTGCCACCACAGAAAAGGTCCTAGACCTAGCTGTTACCTGCAAGAAGACCTTAGATTTGGAGTAAGGCCTCATATGTTGAATGATGCATGCATGCAAGAACATAGGGAACATGGTAAGCCTTAAGGTACCTAGTTCCCAAAGCACTGAGGACATTTAAGCTTAAAACCAACACCTTGAATTGATCCTGGAAACAATCTGGCCACACCGCTTCCGCATGAAAATATTTGCAGTCATCTTTATTTTAAAAGAAATGATATAGGCAGTATTCTATTCAACACCACTACTAACATGAATTTACATTTTAATAGCATAACTGACCACTAGTGCACCACTAACCTGTGTGATGGGTTTGCTTGGAAAACCCGTCACACCAGCGAACACTGTGCCAGAGGTCACTTATGTGAACCCAATGTAATTAATGTTAGCGCTAGTGTAGAATAGCATACTGCCCAAATATTAATTAGTTTGTCCCCCCTCTAATTTTCATGGAGGTAATATGAGGTGCACATATCAACAAGGAGTTACAATTGTCACCAGTGCTCATAGGCAATGGATAGAGCTGGGATTCAAAGTAGTGAGAGAGCGCATTCACTTCCACATGGGCTCATTTCATTCTCCCCAATTCCAGCAGCAGCCACCTGAAGCCCTCAAAAAGCTCCTTCCAAATATTGGGATACCCTCCAGAATGGCATTTGTGGAGGGGCACAACAAGTAGCAGTGCAAGGACCTCTGTTAAAAAACCCAACCATACATATGGAAATAACCTTCACTTATGCATGGGGAAAATGAGTTCCAAACTTTCTCCTCTAGTTATTGTGTTTTCTCTAGTTATTGCATTGGCCAACATTATAAAAATGGATTCATGCCTACAGTATCAAAAGCAAGCCTTTCTATAGATTCCCAGGGCATTTAAAAGGTTACTCGAGGCAAAAAAAAAAAAAAAAAACCGAGGGGAGGGGGACACCAGATTACGGACCAGACCTTTTCTGCTGAGTTGAGCCACTTCATGATAAAACTGAGTTTATTATTTGTGAAGCTTCTAAGAAAAGTCAAAGATATTGTTTTGACACTTGTCTCTCATAATTACAGCTATTTGTTCCTCTCCAAGTAGATTGCTTTTAACGTAGACTGAAAGCAAAGCAAAATGAGTACTCTGGAAATACTTGTCCACTGCATATTTTAGACCCCTTATGACTCATTTCCATATTTTTAGCTTGCATGGACCCAGATTTTGTTCAGTGGAATACGCATTGCACTCATCAGATCCTGAAATCACATGCCAAATTGTGAAATGCTAGCCATTTTCCTTGTGTCTAGACAAGCCTTCCCCAACCTTGTGCCCGTAAGGTGTTTTGGACTTCAACTCCCATCAACCTAGCCAGCATAGCCCATGGAGAAATGCTGGAAGCTGTAGTGCAAAATATCTAGAGGGCCCCATATTGAAGAAGGTGAGTTTAGCGCTTGAAAAATACAGGTGTCACAGACAAGGTAATGACACAGCCATTCATTTGAAACAAAAATACCCATTCTGGCTAGTCTCAAGCATATATAGTAGGGCTGAGCTGGGGTCTCCAATGTGGTACACGTGGAACCAACGTGCCTTCAGACAGGCCCAGCCCAAGGCAGGTTGCTGCCTAAAGCAGGACCTGCTTCAACTCCTGCTCCCCATCATGGCCTCCCACTGCTCCCCTAGGGTCTCCTCATCCTTCCTTCTGGACTCCTCCTGCCTTCCCAAAGAACAGCCACTCGCTTGCCCCCAACTCGCTGTGCATCTTCGCTGTGCCACATGTTCCAACTCTGCTGGCCAGCTGGCTTACTTTCCCAAACACAGGCCCCAGCATTACCTGTAAGGTCTTTCTACCTTCAGGAGCCACGCGGAGCCTGTGCGTCCAGCAAAGTATCTTTAGAGATCCTGGAACTTCCAGGACTTCTCACAATTGCCTAACCTCATGCAGGCACAGCGCAGCTCCTGGAGAAAGACTTTACTTTCCCTAGCACTGCCCCATGCTAGGGAAAGTAAGATGGCTGGCCAATGAGGTGGGGCGAAGTGAGGAGGGTGTGGTGGGGAGATTTGTGGCAAGGTGGGGGGCAAACAGGAGAGTGAAATGGCAGCTGCTGCTTCTTGGTCCTGCTGGCAGCAGCAGACCTTTTGGAGGGGGAGAGCACCACTCTTCCCAATCGCTGCTGCCGGCTGCGCCTGCTTCCTACCACTTCTTGATAGGCCCAGCACTGCTTGCAGATATGTCTCCTGTTGCCTGCCAGGCTCCTTGCCCCTTCTGATTTTGATATGATACTGGCAGGATGGCATGTTACAGTTCTGGCTTATGGAAAATAGCTATTTTATAATCAGCTGCAGCCATGATGGCAGCCATTTTTTTGAATGGGCAAGCCTCCCATAGCAGCCATTTTGTGAGAGAACCGACAACACTCTCAAAATCCCAAATGTGCTCATTAACCCAAAAAGTTTGGAAACCCCCTGTACTATGAAGTGAGTCCCATTGAACTAAGTGAGATTTATTTCTGAGTTAGGGAGGGGTCCTAGCTTAGAGGCAGAACACATGCTTTACATGCAGAAGGTCCCACATTTAATCCCTGGTATCTCTAATCAAAACTAACTGATGAGGCGAAAAGAGAAGTTCTCATGGATAACTTCAGTGAAAGTAGGTAATATTGGGCAAGACAAGCAGGTAGTCTGACTTAGCAGTTTTCTATCATTCCTGAATAAAGAGACTTAGGGTACAATCCTATGGATGTTTAGACAGGAAAAAAGTCCTACAAAAAGGTTGTACAGCTCTGTACATGCATAGGTCTGCACCCTTAAGATCTTATTCTGTCTTATTTCTGTGTAAAAACGAATAAATAAAAATTAGATAAGCAGTAAGGAGCTATATGGGAAGAAAAAAAAATGTAATGACATTAGGAATGGAGTCATTTTCTTTCTTTTTCATCATGGTATTACTAGGAATATATGGATGTGAATCCAGCATTATGCAGTTCAGTGTTCAGCATCACCCTGTGTTAATTCTGCCACATGGGCTGCAGTGGAGTTATTTTCAAACAAAGCAATGTGAAACTATGTTTCACAAACATTATCTAATCAAGTTCGTATAGATGAATGCATGTGGCACACCCTCTGCCCTATACCGAAGGCTCAATCTATAATTAAATCCTTAGAGAATGAATAGCAGTTCTATCCAATAAATTAAATCTTACCATTTGTTTTTTGAAAAATTGTAGAGAGATTTAAATATTTAAGATAATTGGTCTCAGTGGGAAATTGAGTAGTAGTATATTTGGAAACATTGCTTTCACACTGGAGAAGATTGGCTTTTATTCATTATTTCCAATATACTGGAGGTGTAAAGTGCATATAACTGGTAGAGACAAGCTTTTGAATACAAAGTCAAGAACAAGGAAACTATCAAAATATTAACCTGATGCTGAGATTATACTCTGGGTAAGAAAAGGTCGGAAGCAGGTCTTCTCCTTCCCATTGGGTAAATGGCATTTAAATAAACCAATTCCCATGAAAATGGTAATCCCCTTCAGAAATTACGTGGCGTTCAAGATTATATATGAATAAGTTTCTGTTTCGCTCATTCACCAAGAAAGATGACATCGCTACAGTTCAAACAGTTGTTTCTTTTAAAAGTTTCTTCATTCTGTACTGACAAGTTCTGAACATGCTCCGAGTCTAAGTTGGGGACTCTGGAGGTGTAGTTCTTTATTCCTCCTAAGTCATTTTGCAGGAGAAAAGTGAATGACCGTCCCTAAACCAAAATCAGATCCTTTCATTCACACAACCCTCAAATCCCACAATGTAGCACTTGAAACAGTTTACAAGAGCTCCACGTGCAATCCGTGAGGGTGTAGTTGCTAGGGTCAGCTGTCGGGAACGGGCCGCTATTTTCAATCTTATCTTGAGCTCAGCATCGAAATGTGAAAGGGCTACTGTCAGTCTTTGCATTTCATGGCCCTATTTAAAGTTATTAAATGCCTCAGAGAAAACCACATTGATGCCAATGGAGACTGTTTCCCCCCCTCTCTCTTAACGTGTGTGTGTGGATGTTAATCCTCTACTTGTGCATGGTGTCCTAATAGAAATTGGGGCCATGCACGCTTATTATAGAGTAAAAGCAAAAAGCATAATCCTCAGCTACATAGTACTACACACAATTAATGTAACATGTAGTTAGACCTTGAGGCCTGAGGGAAGACAGGGCTAATGCACTGGGATCCTGAGAGTAGTTGAGGTGTACTCCTAAATGTCAAACATTTTGTGCCACTTTCTACGGCCTCAGACATTGAGTTACCAACACATGTCAACATTTCTGACATTTACAGTGATGTAAAATCTGCCCCCAGTAACACATAGGTTGGCACTGCCTGAAAGCCAGCCTTTGTTTTATAATAATAAAAAAGGATTCCTGATACTTTCTCCATGGCAAATCACTGCACCCTTATCAGCAGATTAAATAGAACATCTGGATACACTGCTGGGTGTCAGAGTTCCCACATAACTTAAAAGGCACACAACAGTGTTGTTTTCTGGGTACGCTGCTGGATTCCTACTGAGCTATTCAAAATCCTCTCTCAGTGAAGAAATATCATATACAAACTTAATTAGTTTTTCATGGAATCCAATGGGTGTTATAAACAAAATGAAAGGAAATGGAAATGGTGTGTTTTTAATGGAATTAGGGTAGGGGTTGCTGAAAGGAAAACTGCTCCAATAAGGTACCAAATTGTAGGTGTTTGTTAGAAGCAATTAAAGAGTACATGAGATTGTACACAGTAGAGTAGTGGTAAATAAGCTTTGAAGCTACATAATTAACTACCGGATTAGCTCTTTCAGCAGCTGAAGTTAACATCTATGTAAGAATATCTATTTGATAACGGAACACAAATTTACAAAATCATGGAATGCAAGCGTATGCATATTTACTCAGAGAGTTCAATATAATGTACTTCCAGGGATGTAGGCATCCAAATGCAGCCTTAAACACCTCCCATAGAGATCTATGGGGCTTAGTAGAACTTAAAAAAAATCCTTGGCATTCCCTGGCTCTGGTCTACAGATCTCTGTGTGGAGCCACAGTTTGTATCACACAAGAATTCTTGGTGCTGCAAATTTGAACATTGTACATATATCCTATGGGAGGAGGTACACCTGGACACATTCATGCCACCTTCACCCTCAAACACATCTTTGCACTGTCATGGGTGGTTATGCCAGTCATGTAAAGGGAGGGGTGCACAACCCACTGCACGCACGCACACTTTCACCCACAGCCCAGTTGATCAGCCCAGCTATTCCAGTGCTTCTGTTCATATCTTTGGATAGCAATCTCACTAGAGTTTGCTGGGTGTTGGGAGAGGCAAACGTCCAACCATTAGGGAAATACATACAAAGACCTGTTGAAAGGATAGGGGATTACCAAAGTGCTGTGGAAAAAGTGGTACCTACAGTGTTGTTATTTTGCATGCATGAACTACATCCAGTAAGGCAGTATCATTGTGGTTATTGTTATTATCAAGTTACATCCAGTGGAGGCCTTCTGTCAGTGAATTTCCCTTCTGCTCCCCATCCCCTGCTGCAGCAGCCTGTGTGTCCCCAAATCTGCTCCAGAGGGTAGGGAGCAGATTTGAGAGGCAGGGAAGGGGCTCCATAGAGGGGGAGGGGAAGGAAAACTTGTGCTAGTGGTTTAACCCATGATCATTTTTATTCTACTCTTCCTTCAAAGAATTAAGTGCAGCATGCATGTTTTCCCCTCCTTAACCCCCACAACAACCCTGCGAGGTAGATTAGGCTGACGGAGGGTGACTGGCCCAAAGTCATTCAATAAGCTTCGTGGCTGAGGAGGCATTTGAATCTGGGTCTCCTTGGTCTAAACCTGATGCTCTGTTACACCACACTGCACACAGATTACCCTTGCTGGATCGAAGTGGACTTGTGCTGAATAGAAGGCACTTACTCCTTATAAATGTATTTCAGTTGCCTCTTCAAAGCATTTCACTACAGCTCTCAAGAGAGAAACTACTTCAGAAGAAGTGGTTTCAGGACTGAGGCCTGTATTATCCCTTTGTTTAGGTGGCAGCCTCAGTCGTAATGATAAATACATACAATTATGTAGTCACATATGGAAGGCTGTGAGGAAGAGAAGAAAACAATCCCCTTTAAATGCCATTCTGGTCCTCTTTACTCAATTTCTTTAAAAATCTGCTTTCACCCTGTTCTCATTTTATGAAAAATGTTCATTTTATGAGGAAAGCCTTTTTGTTGCTATTAAGCTGCTGTCCTGACTTTCCAGCAACTGCAGCTTCCTCTCTGACCTCTTCAATTAGCCTGGGAATGGATCTTTTCCATCTGTTAGTTCTTCAACAATCGGTTTCGTGCAAGAGCAAGGAGACAGCCAGTTGTGTACAGAAGATAACCACAAATAACAAACAGGGCCAGGTGGATTCTGCAGAGGGATTTATCACAGTCTCCCACAAACCCCAGCTCAAATACAGTTGTGAGAGTTGTTAGTATTTACAAATGCTGCAGAACAGTGGAGGGCAGCTTCTGGAGGAGCAATCCATGTTGCTGGATCATGCTGGCAATTTTGTGAAGCATGCTGGACTGCAGTGGACTTTGGTCTGATCCAGCAGAGCTCTTCCATTCTTAAGCAAGTGCACATACATGTTAGTTGGGAGATTCGGGCCAGATAAAAGGAAGTACTTCTTCACACAGCACATAATTAAACTATGGAATTCACTACAACAAGATGTAGTGATGGCCATCAATCTGGACGTCTTTAAAAGGGGGTGGTTAGATTCCTGGAGGAGAAGCCTATCAATGGCTATTAGTCTGGATGGCTATGTGCTATCTCCAGTATCAGAGGCAGTAAGCCTGTATTATTATTATTTATTATTATTTATTTATATAGCACCAACATGGTTGGGGGGTGCTGTTGCAGTCATGTCCTTGTGGGTTCCTGGTTGACAGCTGGTTGGCCTCTGTGCAGACAGTATGCTGGACTAGACGGACCCTTGGTCTGACCCAGCATGGTTCTACTTTTGTTCTTATACCCTGGTGAGGGTGCATGGTGAGTGATTTGGAGTATACACTTTTGCTTTGTAAATTTAATACAAATTTAATAAATTTAATACTGGACCTACAGAATTCTACTTAAAAAGAAAAAGATGGTGCAAAGCTGACCCACACCTACTTTAAGTTTGAGCTCCACACCTAGGACAGTGACTACTGCTTCCGTTTAGTGTCATCTCTGAAATTCACACTTCCCAGCGCAGAAATACGAATTGTGGCTGGCTACGTGTAACGCTTTCTTCAAATACAAGGCAAACATTATAGCTAGGGTGGCAACATGCCCCCTTTAACAGAAGTCAGTCCTCTATTTGATGGACTATCAGAGGACCATCCTCTATTTGAAGGCATCCTCTGTTTGAAGCACTTGTCTGTCCAAGTCCATTTTAAAGATGAAGAACCATCAGGTCTGTTGTCCATCCACAGTTTGCCTTGGGTAGCAGGCTGAACAAGCAGGCACACCAGTCACCTGGTCACCGTCTTCAGCATATGATACAATTTGCTGTATTTCTATTTAAATTATAATAACTAGCTCATGCAATTTTTTAATGCAAATCCATGCCTTCTTTTTGGGTGATGCATTTCTACCTTTTTGGCAATTCAGAAGTGGTCACCATGATTACAACCCCAGAAAGTTATTACTTGGCTCAGATTTTAGCCACTTCAACACACTGGCTCCATTGACCTGGACTGTTTCATTGGGGTCTAACAATGAATACAGCCAAAGTTAAGAATTGTTTACGGTATCACTGTCTGTTTAACTTCGTCCCACTGAAATAGACAGGGCTTGGGCTGCCGCGCTAAATGCAGTAAGCCCAAGTTAGCTCTCCCCACCCCTGCCACCACCACACACAAACATGCAATTAATATTGCTAAGTTGTGGTCTTTTTGGATTACTTCTCCAACATTTCTCAGGGGTGAGGCTCACCATGAGTATCCAAAGTAGGACTGCTTCTTTCTTTTTGCTTGTTTGGAAGTGGTAGAAGAAGGGACTGTATAAGCAGCCTGGCCAATATTTTGAGTTGTCCACAATGCTCTGGACTGACGGTCATTCTGGGGACATTGGAAACAGGGGAGGAATGGCAGAGAATATTGGTAGTGAATTTGACAAAGTGCCCTTCTTTTTCTAGGGTGGGCAGGAGTCTTCTGATAAATTTTGGCTCAGTTCTCCCCAATACTGTTCATGAGCTAATAAAATCAGAGTCAAACCAAGCAACAATCCTACATCCAAGCTCCTTAAATTCTATTGAACTCAATTGGATTTAGTGTGCAATCTTATACTTGCTTTCAACTCAATGGAACTTACTTCTGAGAAGACAAACTGCCTGTGTGCAGGATAGCAAACAAAGAGATTATATAGGCACTGATATTTTGTGAATCATTTTCTTAGAACTTAGTAAGGTAGAAGGGCATGAAAAAGAGAAATAATCTGAAAAAAAATATTCCATCAATGCAGAATTATAACACTGAAACCTATATTATTTTTCTTTTTTAATGAATTAAGAAGAGCCACAAACGTGCTGATTCAAACCTGAGGAAAGAATCTCATTACAGCAGGTGTCATAACTTAATAAATGTTTGCACTTGGGAAAGAGCTTGATCCGTTTTTATTTATTCTGGACCCACTCTTCCACCCCCTAGCCACTCACTGCTGAGAAGGAAAATAAAGTCAAATCTTTACTTTTCCAATTAATAGAATGTGATTCTTTTTGTTCTGCCCCCTTAGCGCAGGGTAATCTTCTGCCAACCCAAATAATACAGTGAGAAAACAAAATATATTCTTATGAAATGTTAGATGATGACCCTGTGACACTTGAAAAATCCATACAAGAAGCAGCTTGAAAAAGAAAAAAATGTAACCAGAAGAGTCTTTGGGTGCAGTGACACCCTATGGCTGAGCAACAGAAATGCAGGAATGCCTGTGCTGACTTTTGATTCTGTAGCATTTAATGGTATGCAGTCTAAAAGCATCACAAGATGAGAATTTTATTGCACGGTTGTTACTGGCCACTCACAGAGCTTTGTGGGTCCTTTTCATGATACTGTCTGCTTCCCACGCATCTGCCACTCCTTCTGCTCGTTTTTCCAACACAAAAAAAGACCCAGGAAATCTAATTCTTTTGGCTGTAATGAAACTTACCGCCATCTCCTGCTGTGTGCAGGAGAAGCTGTGCAATAAAAAAGCCCACTGAATGGCCCACGTGGTCATTGCTGCTTCCTCTTTCTTCCCTGTGTGAAGAAAAAGGAAGCTGTTTGTCATTGTGGGAAGCAGCAGAAGGCAAAGCGCCGGTAGGAAAACACGATCCCCCCCACCCCGTCTGTTGACGCTCTTAGATCATAGTTAAAGATAACAAGTGATATTCAGCAGCCTTGATAACTTTAGAAGTACAAATGTTAAGATTTTAGAACAGAAGTTAAAGAACGAGTCCAACACATGTTACCCTGCAGTAATACCTTGCAGTAATATATGTTGGAATTCAACTCCTAATTGACATCAACCAACATGGTCAATAGCCAGGAAAGCTAGAAATAGTAGTGTAGAGCACTAGGTTGAGGAGGGCCAGTCTATTTTGATGGTGCCTTGATTTTATTACCTATCTGGGAATATTCATTCCCAGAGAGATATCTCAATTGACTAATATAAATTTGAATAAGCTGTTTAGTGAGATTGCATGAGAAATAGATAGATGTGTACTGTTAAAGTTGAGTTGGTGGGGTAAAGCCAACCCACTTAAGATGAACACTATACTATGTTATGCATGGGATTCCTTTACTTATAGCTGGCAAATACTTTCAACAACTTAATGATTTGTTTTGTAAAATCTTCTGGGGTTCTTTCTCACCTTGAATATTTTTGAAATGCATGCAGCTTCCAATTAGAGAAAGTGCATTTGGTTTTCCAGACCTTGCTTTGTACCATCGGGCCTATCTATTGGCTTGTACTAAGTTTGGTCTTTATAGTTTGATTAGATTTGCCACCCTGGTCAGTTCTGGAATCCTTATGGTTAGAACCTCTCCCAAAATGGATGGCACTTGGTTCTCAACATATTAGAATAAATAACACACACTCTCTTACAATCTTGGCTGCTAGAGAGGTGCGATGTATAGTATCATGTCAATTACAGTTTGATCCATTCTCTCACACAAAATTGACTTTATGGGGAAATCCAGATTTCAGAATTGGAAAGAAAGTGTTCTTGTGGAGGACATGGACAGATAAGATGGTTTTTACTTTGGATCAATTAATTTTGTCATTTTCTGATTTATGTGCTAAATATAATTTACCTACTATGGCTGAATGGCAATACTTGCAATTGCAACGCTTGCTGGAATTTACATTTAGTCCGGCTGCTTTCACAGCTTCAGAACCTCCATTATTGTTAGAAACACTTAAAGCAGCTGAACAGACATGTTGACCCATGACCCATATATATATAAGCATTAAGTAGTAGTAAATAAATATACCTATGATTTGAGACAAGATTGGAAAAGAGAATTGGAGTGTCCTATTTTGCCTAATCAATGGATAGTTGCATAAGAGTTTGTATCTGAAGCTTCTATGGATCTTGGGCTACGTCTTACTCAGCAAAAAATCTTGTTTTGGGTGTATTGGACTCCACAATGTCTTTTCAATAAGGGTCTATCTAACTTACAGAACTGTTGGAGATGTAATGCTTCTTTAATTCATATGTTTTGGCAATGCCCAGTAGTTGCCTCCTTTTTGGAGGAGGTTATAATAAGTATAAACTTTGTAGTGAAACAATCTTTAATATAGAATGATGTGCATGTCCTGCTAAACTATTTACCGGCTTCTTGAAAGTTAACATATGGTCAGCGCAAATGAATTTTCAGAGCCGTTATGATAGCGGAAAGACTTATATTATCATGTTGGAAGGAAAAATGCTCACTTCCCATAATGCAATGGATTGAGAACTTAACAACACTCTCAACATTTGAATGGGTGTTATATAGCCATAACTTGCAAGTGGATAAATATGTGGATATATGGTCTGCTTTTCTTGAAACCTGTGCATAACTCTCTCCTTTTTTCTTTTCTTTTTAAATGAACGGTATACTTATTGGAAAAATATTACCATGACTAGGTATTCTATCAACGGCTTTTCAGTGTAAACTTCAACTATCCTATTTTTGATTTACTGTTTTATTCTCTGCCTTCTAATAGCTCTGTGGACTTTCCATACTATTTCTGATAAGGCCTAATGATCTGTAATATGACTTCCTCTCCCAACTTGAGCATTCCCATCCAGCCAGGAGAAGAGAGATTATTCATGGATTTGTCTCCGTCTGTTTATCCCTAAGAAATCTCAGTTTCAAAACTTGCAATCTTAAGAGTCCTGCGGTGGTGGTGGTAATGGGATTATCACATTGGTCCCTGCCCATCACCGCTGAGGATGGGAGAAGACCCATGCACTTCCCAGTCTACATTGTTGAGACACTACATCTATGGAGAAGACAATATTAGTGGGCAGGTGCAAACCTCATCTACCTTTGTATGCAAGAATGGGAGACTGAATTCTTCCATATGAGCCTGCCCAGGTTTTAAGATCTTTGCGTGGAGGCTCTTCTCTCAGTCCCACCATCATAGGAAGCACATTTGGTGGGACACAAAAAGGATTTTCTCATTGGCCAAACTCAGGCTCTGAAACTCCCTTTTGAGGAAAGGCAGGAGGATCTCCTCTGTATTGTCCTTCTATTGGCAGTCAAAGATGGTCTTATTCAGTCAGGCCTTTGGCATATTAGCTAGACTGTTGCTGAATGGTGCTTTTTAATTGGTTAGGTGCTGTTTATTTTCTTTATGTTTGTGTTTTATTTGTTTTTATAATGTGTTTTAATTAATGTGTTGTTTTTAATCTGTATTTTATTCTTGTTAGTAGCCTTGAATGTCATTATTAGGCAGAACATTTTAGCTGGCTGAGCCCCTCTCGCTGATTTACCTGGCAGTGGGCAGGGTCCTGCAAAAGGGGGGCTTGTGAATCAAATGAATCCAAGCCTCTCCTCTCCCCTGCACCCCCATCCCACCCCATCCCTCCCACCCCAATTCTCTTTGGAGGTCTCAACAGCAACACTGAAGACCCACAAAAGACCTTCCCCACTTTTATCCCCCCTGACCCTATATAGCCTTTGTGTGGGAATTCACACCATCCTATAGTCCCTGGGGAGCCTTCCCCAGTTACAATAGGATTGCACTCATGGTGCGTTAAGATTGGCCCCCCACTCTCTCAGCTGTTGTTTTTATTTGAATTGTTGCACACCACCTTGTGTACACCACCATGTATACAGCAAGGTAGTGTCCCACCATTCTTGTGGAAAGGTCATTCAAAAATACTACTGATGAATAAATAAGGGTGCAATCCTTTGCATGGTTAGACATTTAAAAAGTCCTACAATTCCCAGCATTTCCTAGCATGGCTGGTTGGGAAATGCTGAGAGTTGTATGACATTTTTCTGCCTAAATATGCAGAGGATTATGCCCTAAATAAATACATGTTGGTCTTTATCCAACAGCATAGGCCTAACACATTTATTCATGATTAAACTAACCAACCAACTAATCAACTGTCATTGTCTCAGATATTATCTTATACAACAGCGCCAAACAGTATCATTTCTTTTGAATACAGATAATATATATTGGGTGTTTTGGAAGTCATTTAGTAATAGAAATCTATTTTTGGTGGGGGAAAATTGTCTCAGAAATAACTTTATTTTACTTATTTCAATATATGCTTAATTTCACTCAAATATTCTGAACATGCAGGTCATTGAGCTGCTACTGGAAAAAAAGTAATATATTTTTTTGACAAGAGCTCCTCTTAGTGGCTTGATGTGGATTCTAATTCTCTTTTCTGACCTCAATTCCTGACCATGATTATTATAGTAGCTAATGATATATTCAAGAGAGTATGAAAAAAAAGACGATAATAATATGCCGGTTTGGTGGCCATTCCCTTTAATTGTATTCAGTTAACTAGTAGAAAATAGAAACCTCTTTACAGCTTAAAAGGTAATGGAAATGTCGTGAAAGGGAAGTGCCTTTATAAAAGTAGACATATATGAAAGAAATACTGAATCCAAAATTACAGAAAACTGGAAGAGAACTGGCAAACACAGCAAAATTGTGGCAGGGTATAAAATCTTATGGATCTAAGGGTACATCCTACAACTCCCAGAATGCCCCAGTGAGGTGCATCCTGGGACTTAAAGGACTTTTTCTTTCTAAACATGCATAGCATTATGCCCTAAGTTCATTTAGAAGACAGTAGCACAAAATGGAAAAATTATAGGGTGGCCTCCCTAGAAGATTAAGGAAGTTTGTATTTGGCACTGGTGGCTTGCATAAAGTTATTATTGTGCAAGCAAAGGAAAATAAGGCTCCATATTTTCATATTGCAACTTCCACAACATTTCTTGCCAGGGTCAAATGTACTGTCTGTTACAGCTCTTCACTTCAGATTTAGGTTGTTTCAGCTGTTAGCCAGAACAAAGTATATATTCTAGGGGTGTGCACGGACCCCCCGCTCCGCTTCACTTGCAGATCCGCCATTTTCCGGATCGGGCCGCTCCGCCCACTTCCGCTCCGCTCCGCCCGGAGCTCCGGATCCGGATCCGGAGCTCCGTTTCCCCCCCCCCCATAGGCTTGCATTGAAAGCTAAAAAATTATACAACTTTTTTTCTGTTCAAGTTAGAAACCTCATGTTTGGCACCATGACACCTCATGGGGATATACACATGCATGCCAAGTTTCAAAGCAATCCCATCATCCCCTGATTTTTGGCGAATTTTTGAAAATCGGGCACCCCACACACAACATCCCTGCGAGGTGGGCAGGGGAGGAGGGAGGGAAGGCAGGCAGGCATGCAGCTGGCATTTCTGGGGGCATAAGGAAGTGAGCCAAGGATAAGCCAGTAATGCATATAAAATGGAATAAATCAATCAATAAACAAAGGAGGGGTGGAATTAAAAGCAGCAGTGTTGCTCAATAAACAACAAGAAGAACTTTTTTTAAAAGGCTATATCTGTCTTTTACCAGCAATAGGGGGACGTGCCCGGGGGAGGGGGAAGTAGCTGCCAGTTCAAGACACTGACAGCCACAGCTCCGAGAAGAAGTAAAACGCTCACTTCGACTCAGAACAGGCATTGCTCCACCACTGAAAAGTGACCATTCACTTCAACTCATGAGAGGCATTGCTCCACCGTTTTACTCTCTTTGGAAGGCTCTATGGCCTTCCAGTGCAGGAGAGAGTGGGGGCACGTCCACGATGAGATGCCCTAGGGGAGCTCATCCCCTTGCACCACATCGATTCAGTTGTTCACCAAGGTTAGGGTGGGGAGCAGTGCTGTGTTTCTATCTCTTATTCTTGGCTTAGTATATGATTTCAGGTTGTGTTTGTGCATTTGGTGGGGCTACTGTGTTAAAAAACACGGGGAAAAGCCCGTTCAGATGAAGAAAGAGAAGTTTCCCAGAATCCCAAGTTACCTGTTTTGCCTATGCCCTCCTCCAACTTTGGGATCATCATGACCGGGAGCTGACTCTGCCCCTCAGCCCTTTGAAAAAGGTATTTTTCCCGCCGATTTTTTAAAAACTTCTAGCCCGCGACCCGTACGATGCAGAAAGTTGAGAGTGGTCTCAAAATGACCCCCATCCACGACTCTCTGTGCACAAGAATTTTCAGAATGATAGCTTAAACCCCCCCCAGTTATCCCCAATTCTTTCCCTCAATGCAATCCTATGGGCGAAAAGCCGAAAACGCAGTTTGAGCCGTGCGGTTGACCCGATTTTCACAAAAACATTGCACGTGAACCACAGCACGCAGAAAGTTGAGAGTAGTCTCAAAATGACCCCCATCCACGACTCTCTGTGCACAAGAATTTTCAGAACGATAGCTTAACCCGCCCCCAGTTATCCCCGATTCTTTCCCTCAATGCAATCCTATGGGCGAAAAGCCGAAACGCAGTTTGAGCCGCGCGGTTGACCCGATTTTCAAAAAAATATAGCACGCGACACGGACAACGCAGAGAGGTGAGAGTGGTCTCAAAATGACCCCCATCCACGACTCTCTGAGCACAAGAATTTCCAGAGCGATAGCTTCAAAAACAACGTAGTTATGCGCGATTATTTGCCGCAATGCAATCCTATGGCGAAATGTTTTCAAGATGGCGACCGGAGCGCTCCGCCTGAACTCGGAGCTCCGAAAAATGGTCGCTTCTCTTCGCCTTGCTTCTAGGGGGTCCACGGTCCGCTCCTACTCCGCCTCTGGGTAAGGCGGAGCAGGCCAATCCGCTACTGCTTCTACGCTCCTAATCGGAGCGGAGCACATCCCTAATATATTCCATGTATAGTACTTTAGAAAATTATGAATTAAAATTTACCTTGGTCTGATACATAATTCAAAATATCTAGGGATGTAGGAGAATATCCTTTGTGTCCACAAAACACTCAAGTATATTCCATTCACCAAAAATGCTTGCACATCCTCAAACATGCAGTCAACAAATGTGCAATTTTCACAAACAGACAGTTTGGATACTCTGTGTTTTAAAAATGCTCAATTCCATGCTTTAATCTATGGGGAAAAGTTGTGCAACTTTGGAAAACATAAAGGATTTTTGCACAATGTTCCTGTTTGGTCATGTTTGGTGAATGCAATTTTCTCATTCATACTAATTGAACAGAAATCACAAATGCTCACAGAACTCAAGCTGATGTTCAGAGAATTTGGGCAAATGTGAACACTTGTTCATCCATCTCTAAAAAGCTACACATATCATGTTCAAAGCAAAAGGTTAGAGAAGCTACTTTCTGAGTTAACTGTCACATTTTTTTATTAGTAAGAAGGAAACCTGTCCTCAGTAGATTTGACCCGGGTTCATAATTTTAAAACAAACAGTCTCCAAAGACTTGAATCTCTTATACACTGATACAGAGGGCAATCACACAAACTATGTAAGCGATACTCAACTTTATTATTTACACACATATAGGGTTGCACCCAATGTGGCTTTGTGCTAACGGAAGGTGAAAAGCATTCAATTTTCACCATTCCATCCTATTCCATCCCTCCCATATTGTTTCTGAGGGTACCCCAAACCTCAGGAGCAACTTTTCAGAAGTGTAGGAGACTGCGGTGGATAAGGAATGATAAGGTGAAAATCAGGCATCCCAGCTTGTGCAAGTGGAAGTGCTTTCCTTTAATGCAACACCACCATTCATACAACTCATAAAAGCCACCATATACGTGTTACATTTTTAATATCTTCAGAACAGTAGTAGTCATTAACTGAAATCAGAGCATAGTAAAGGGTTTTCTCAAGGGGCATTTATCCATTTTGATCAAGGAGTCTTCCAATTTATATTTATATTTGATCATGCTGTATCAAGGAGCAATCTCGAGTCTGTTCAAGGATGTCAAAGTGTATTGGGAATCAATATTTTTCAGTCAGGTTTTTAACTCCTGACAAGCACCTGTCTCTAAATTTGATTGAAAGAGACTTAAGCAGATGGGAGATGGGGAGAGATGGGACCAGATGAATGTTGCACGTGAACAACCTTCTGGTCTCAGAAAGCCAGGTTAGGTGCTTCAGAGTGATTTTTTAAAAATTGCATACTGGGAATAAAATAATCATTTTTAAAATAGTTTTTATCAAGGCTGAGGTGAATGTTCTTACGTTTGATACCCAACCAAAAAAGAATGTGTGTGTGTGTTTCATCAATTTTGACTATACCTTTCTCAACTCTGCTCACTACCTGCTGATACATTTCTCCCATCTCCAAGTGACTGCTTCTTTCTTCTCCCTGAATTAATCACATGTGTAATCCTAGCCAATCAATGGTCACATAAACGAGGTTCCAAGAACACATAAACGGAGTCATGGGGTGATGCAGTCTAGGCCCTCACCTAGGGTGACCATATGAAAAGGAGGCCAGGGCTCCTGTATCTTTAACAGTTGTATTGAAAAGGAAATTTCAGCAGGTGTCATTTTTTATATATGGGGAACCTGGTGAAATTTCCTCTTCATCACACCAGTTAAAGCTGCAGGTGCCCTGCCCTCTTTTAAATCTGGTCACTCTAGTATAGCTCCTACACCTTTAACTGTTGTGATGAAGAGGGAATTTCATCAGGTTCCCCATATATACAAATAACAACTGCTGAAATTCCCTTTTCTATGCAACTGTTAAAGATACAGGAGCCCTGGCCTCCTTTTCATATGGTCACCCTACCTCACCCTGCTGCCTACACATTTGGCACATGTAAGAAAAGGCTATATGCACATACAACATACATGCATAGAGTTTTCTCCATAACAGGAGAGATCCTGCCCTAGTGGCCCAATCAGGATGTCCCCTGTTGTAGAACAGCTCCTGGATGGCTGCATCTTTTGGAGTTGTATAGTATCCTATTTGAGATGGAGTGACAAGAACTATACATTCAATACTATCACAGGATGTACACTGCACACATATGGCCACATCATAGATTTATACAAAGTGGTTGTGTGATACTGGCCATCTTATTTTCAATCTCTTTTTAAATAATCCCTAGAATGGAATTTGCCCTCTTTTTCTTTTTTTACAATTGTATACACTGAGCTGACATTTTCACTGAGCTTATGACCCCAACACCAAGATTGGGTTGGGTTGACACAGCCGGTTCAGACTCCATCAGGGTATATGTGAAGACATGTGGTTTTGTTTTACTTGCATATGCATCACTTTACATTTACTTTCACTAAATCTCATTTGTCATTTTGTTGCTCATTCACCCAGTTTGGAAAGATCCTTTGAGAACACTTCACAGTCAGCTTGCTTTTCACCCTCCTGAATAATGTAGCTTCATCTTCAAAGTTGGTGACCTTACTGCTCTTCTCTGACTCTAGATCATTGATCCAGTAAGTTAAATAGCACCAATCCTATAGTAGGAATGGGGGAACATTTTGTTTGATCTGAATTTTTAAGTGAACTGATCTCATTTGCCCTTCCTGAACGAAAATGTGGATATGCACTGGAGAACCTCTGGAATATGTACTTCTCCAAATTTGGAAATGCAGTTCTCAGCTTGAAAACAGCAAATAAAAATAATTATATTAGGAAACGTTGAATATAAGAATGCATGTATTAGGGAAAGTTGAATTAAAATGCCTATATTAGGGGAAATTACATATAAAAATAAATGCAATTCTTCATGTGTGTCTGTTTTTAATTGTAAACTGATGCATAACTTAGATGGAAGGGACTTGATTGAATACATGCGCGACTGACATGGACCAGAAACAGAGCGATTCATCCAACCCTATCTATAAAGACCCCTGGGTGACTAATGTCTATGTCTCCCCACTCCCCCACCATTGCAAAAGTATTTTTTTTCTTATCGTTCTGTTACTTTCCCTTAGACAGTTGCTGATTTCTAAAGTCCAAGTATATAATGTCTCCTTATCTCCTTAATCTATGTTTGTTGACAATCCAAAAACAAAAGACCAACCAAATAAATGGCTTGTTTCACAAGCCCCCTTGCAGAAGCCTTTGCTGACCCTTTCTCAGCAGCAAGATTTGTTCTTTTTCATGTTTAATAATTCTTCCCACCAATTTACCAGGACAGATACTAGGATAAAAGGCTTGTAATTTCTCAGTTCCCTCCAGGGCAGGATCTACGCTATGCTTTAAAATGGTTTATAACAGTAGTGACAATGGTTGGGGCCCAGGACACACTCCATAGACAGTTTACAAATCATTTTCAATTTTTTCTTGGTGTAGATCTGGCCCTAGATCACTTAAACAAACAAACAAAAAAGCTAGTGGTAACATTGACTACCTTCCACTAGTCCACTGAGGCCAGTTTTACTGATGTTGGATATTTATTTATTTTACTGTGTTTCTGCACTGCCAAGAGTCAAAGCTCTCTGGGCAGATTGAGACCCTAGCATGCAGAGGGAGGGAGGGGAGCTTTTATTCTATATACACACACACTGGGCCCAACCTAGCAGGGCTCCTGCAGTTTTAGCTGTTGTGATGAAGAAGGAATTTCACCAGGTGTGGCTTGCATACAAGTGACACCTGCTGAAATTCTCTTTTCCATACAACTGTTAAAGATACAGGAGCTCTCTCCTCCTTTTCACACAGTCACCCTACAAGATACAGAAGCCCTGTCCTCTTTTTCATATGGTCACCCTACAAAAACATTAGTATTTGTACACCAAAGTCATGGGTGCATTTTTGTTTAGCTCCTTGCTGTTCGGTGCTGGCATCTAAAAAGAAAAGTTGAGCGTTTTCAATATTTGGCTTCATACAGTCAGGTTTTTGCAAGCCTCTGAACTGCTAAGGACCTCTGGTAACTTAAAGAAGTCCTCCCATGAGAAAAAAGACACACTTGGAGCCATTGTAGGCTGTAACTTCTGCCAAAACTGGAGGCCGTTCCTCGGTTATCCCCAAGCAAGGCAGGAGTCCCAAACCTCGTGCCAGTTACCAAGGGCCCTGGTCAGCAAAGCCTGCTGAGTGGAAGCAGTAGACAGGGAGTTTCAGAACAGGCTCCCCTAAAAATGAAAATAGATCCATTCAAATTTTTTCCCCTATGGAAGGAACTCAGTTCTTTAGGGGAAGACATGAATAACAAGCAGCCAACTGTACTCTTGTATAAGGTTTGGGCATTATTATTAGAGCAAAGGCAGCACCAATCAGTGATGCCAACACCTGGACCCCTGAGCAAAGGCAGGTCTTGAGAGAAGCATGTGCAGCACTATAGGAATGCCCGGTTCCCCGTGGACATCGTCAAGTGAACAAGAAGCTTCAGTGTAATGCTCAGAGAATGCCCCCCTGACAGGGCTAGAGTGGGGAACCAGGGATACTTTGCCCAGCCAACAGCAAAAAAAAGTACAGACAGTGCAAGTGCACAATTGTTGCCAGAGGGAGAATCTAAAGTGTCAGAAAGAGACTTCCCAAAGCAGCAAACAGAAATCCAGACTTAAAACCCTAGCCACTGGGGGAAGCAATACTCTAACTGCCAAAGAAATGCACAAGGGAAATTTCCCCTCAGCCAGAAAAGTTGAGGCTTCACTTTCTAAGCCAAATGAACCCATGAAAGGGCCAGTTTTTAAAGCTCCCCCAGTTAGAGTGAGCAAATTATTTATTATAATTAATATTTATTTATATAATGCCATCAATTTTCATGGTGCTGTACAGAACAAAATAAAACAAAATACAAAACACCCTGCCATATGGCTTACATTCTAAAATCACAGTAACAAACAATCAGGGAGGAGAAACCCAGTCTAAACTTTCTGCCATGCCAAATTGTAAACAAAATCCTGTGGCATGTTTAGAAGTAGAAACTAAAAGTATAAAGCCTGTCGAGGAAAGCTGTGTAGCACAGAGAGAACATTATCAAGAAAGTGAAGCAGCACTTACTTTGTCTCCTGAAATGGTGGTAAAGTCTAGTCAATAGCTCCTTGTGTTTGTTAATCAGATTTTGCTTCCTTATAAACAGTTTTTTGATGCAGGAAAGACTAAAGGTAGAGCTTACAACTGCAGGAAGTGTCTACCTGAAACACAAATTAAGTTTAAAAATTAATTCTGTGCCTAGCATGACCAGATACAAAAGAGGGCAGGGCTCCTGCAGCTTTTACTGTTGTGATGAAGAGGGAATTTCACCAGGTGCTGCATGCATACAAATGACACGTGCGGAAATTCCCCTTTCAATACAACTGTTAAAGTTACAGACGCCCTGTCCTTTTCATAGGGTCACCCTACAAAAACATTAGTATTTGTACACCCAAGTCATGGGTGCACTTTGGTTTAGCACCTTTCTGTTTGGTGCTGGCATATAAAAATAAAAGTTTAGTGTTAGCAATATCTGGCTTCACACAGTCAGGTTATGCAGGATTCTGGGATTCCACATCTTTGTCCACTCTCTCAGGACTGTAATCTGAGACCATTTGCTGGTTTATGGAGAAAACAATGTTAATTCTGTATGTCAGCAGAATCTACAACGGAAAGGGGTCCTTTATTGTGTTCATTCCAACACTTTTAAGGCAGCTCAAATGTAGTTTTGGCCTGAGTGTAAAGAGGATTGCTCGCCCTGTGTTTAGGACCAAATCCAAACCACCACTCTCCAACCACAGCCACTTATAAGGAATCTTTAGACATTGGCAACAGAGTGCCTATAGCTAAGTATGGTGATTCTCATTCAAAAGAGATCTATACACAGACACCATTGAAATGGATAACACCACAATGGCACAATTATTGAGGTTTACACAGATTCAAACACACAAGCTAGTTTGGGGGAAATAGCTGAACAAATGGAGGCTTAAAAGTAGTTTCAAGACTGTGAGAAAGAGTCTTTTTGAGACTTAGGGCATACACACACACAAACACGAAAGGGAATGGAACCTCTAAAAACAAGATACCTTTCCCTGAGCTGAAGCCCTTTCCTGTAGCCAGTCAGCAACTAGTGTATGTTGCAGCTCTTGGTCTCAGTGAAGGAAGGAAAACAGGGGGCCCTGACTAGGAGAGGCAAGGCAATGGCACCTTGCTCTGGCAAACAAGAAGCCTAGTGGTCTCAGCAGGAGCCTTTCCTCTGGGAGAGGCTCAGTGATTTCAGCAGCAGTGTGGCTCCTCCCAGGAAGGTGGTAAAGGCACCCAGCAATTTCAGCATCATGGCCTCATGCCTCTGGGAAGTGGGGACACTTGGAATCTTCAAAACTGAGGGCACTTATACAGTTTAAAGAGTTTCTATAGGCATTTGCTGTAAATAAGAAACCCCATAGGTGGCAGCAATGCTGAGGAGAAATCCCCCCCCAAACAAAAGGAGCAATTCCTTAATGCCTAACAGAGCAGTTTCCAGACAAAGAAATCAGAATGCAATTAATAACAGCTGACTGCAGTGTAACAAACATTAGGGGTGAGAGGAAGACTGTACTCAAGAAGTGGACCTGGTTGTGGGTGTATCTGCTGAGGGTGAAGGTTGAGGGAATTTGGCCTGAGGTAAAAAGAAGTCATTAAGAGGCCTGCAGCAGCGCCTGTGTTTCTCAAGTCCTTCAGACAGAATTGTCACCTAGCAATCTCAAACCCCACAAAGTAAATATTAGTATTCCCTCATGTCTAGGATTCTTACTGCCCTCCTGCTACTATTCCACAGTTCAGCCCTTAACCTCTCTCCTCACTCCCAGGCACCCACCCCACCTCCAAACTTCCATGCTCCCTTTCAAGAAAAACCTCTGCCACAAATCACCCATTAGATGCACCGCTCCCTCACAGTAAAATGAACTGAAAGGAAGCAAAAGTCATGGGTTCCCCCAGTCTAGAGCCTTCAGCTACAGAAGGGGAAGGGGTCCATTCTCCCCTCCTTCCCATACACAGAGTTAAAGGGGATTAAGGACTGGGGGCATTGCTCAATAGTAATGCACCTACTTTGCAGGAGAAAATCAGCTTTGGAAGAACCAGTTCCTCCACAATGTTGTTATTAGATATGCCAACTTGTAACATTACAGAACACTGAAATGCTCAACGATGAAAACTTCTACTCAGGAGCAAAATCTCTGGGGGGGGGGTCTACTCAAGAGAAGGCAGAACCACCTGTGAATACTAACGAGCCAGACTCAATTCAGCTGCAGCTACAGAGCCACAGTGCATATAATCTCTCAGTGTTCCCAGTACCTTAGGTAGGGAGTTTGCATAGGGAGAAACTCAAGAAAGAATTAGTTTTCTTGTAGCTTTCCATCCTTCCTGAGAGCAGTGCAAAGGCCCAACTGGCACTATGGGGATGATTGGGCCACACGAAGCACCTAGCCTTCTGCTTCAACTGTGTTTTACCTGCTAGTAAGAGTGCCTTTTTGTTTGGCCTTGCATGCTTACCTGGACTGTTTAAATCTGCAAACCCACAACCAGTGTTTGCCATTGGGGACTGTGGTGGCTGCATTAGGCCAGAGCCTCACCTGGAAGTGGCTTGTAAGAGAACCAGCCCTGCCATGGATGTTTTTTTCTGGGAGCAGCACAAGGGACCAACCAACTAGCAGCATGAGGCTTATTGGGCCACACAAAAAATGCCTAGCTCTCTGCCTCAGCTGCATTTTACCTGATAGCAACAGTGCCTTCTTGCTTCTCCAAGCTCTACTTAGTGGCCTGCCTGCTTACCTGGACTGTTTCAATCTACAGCCTGCTAGTAAAGGTTTACTGCAGGAGATTGTGTGGTGGCTGGATTGGGCCAGAGCCTCACCTGGAAGTGGCTCATGAAAGTACCAGCCTTGTCGTGGCTTCCCTTCCTTCCAGCAGCACAAAGGCCCAACTGGCAGCATAGGGCTGATTGGGCCACACAACGCACCTCGCCCTCTGCCTCAGCTGCTTTACCTGTCAGCAAGAGTGCCTTCTTGCTTCTCCAAGCTCTGCTTGGTGGCCGGCCAGCTTACCTGGACTCTTTCAATCTGCAGCTTTGCTGGTAAGGGTTTGCTGCTGGTGGGTGGATTAGGCCAGAGCCTCACCTGGAAGAGGCTCATAAACATCTAAACCTATGGGGAGCGGGAGGGGGGGCTTGCCTGGCTTGTTCACAAGTGGTGGCTTGCCCCCAAATGCAGGGGCAAGCTGGGCATTTCTCACCCCCTTCTTTCTCTCTTTTCTTATTCATTGCTCTGGGGTAGGGATTTTTTACAAACCACGATGTGCCAGGATAGAAGGGAGGGTAAGATGGAAGTAGAGGGTGCTACCATAGCAGTTGTCATGGGTAGGGGAAGGTCTGGCACAATGGGGAGCAAATGTTATCAAAGCCATGGGGGACCTAGATGGCTATAAGCCATTGCCCTTTCTGATAGATCTCCACCCTGTAGGTTCCTGGTGGACTGGCTACTAAACCTCTGGCTTGGTTGTGGTGCTGGTGGTGAATGCCAGGTCAGCTTGCAACTAGACCTCACTCATCACTGAGACATGGTTCAGTGAGCTGGGTGGTGTAGTAGGTGACCGTTTGGAAAGGAGGACAGGGCTCCTATATCTTCAACAGTTGTATTGAAAGGGGAATTTCAGCAGGTGCTGTTCGTATGCCTGCAGCACCTGGTGAAATTCCCTCTTCATCACAACCATTAAAGCTGCAGGAGCTGTATTAAGTGAACAGATACAAAAAAGGGCAGGGCTCATGCAGCCTTAGCTGTTGTGATGAAGACAGAATTTCAAAAGGTTATGCATGCATACAAATGACACCTGCTGCAACTCCCTTTTCTATGTATCAGTTAAAGATACAGGAGCCCTGTCCTCCTTTCCATATGGTCACCCTACAGTGTAGACATGACCCAGCTTTGCCCATCTGGTTATTTAGTGCAGCACCAATCTAGGCTTGAGGGCTAGGCTTGGGAGTTGCCGTGATCCATAAAAGTAAAATTTTCCTCACCAGGAGATCCCTTCTGCCCTGGTATAGGCTATGAGGGTCTGTACCTTGTGCTGGGCCAAAGAGACAGATTAAGGATACTATTGGTGTACCACCCACCCTGCTACCCAATGGATTCCCTGCCTGAGGAGCTCTCAGTTGTGATCTTGGAAAATCCTAGAACCTTGGTTGTGGGGGATTTCAATATTCAAGTTGAGGCTACCTTAACAGGACCAGCTCAGGATTTCATGTTCTCCATGGCAACTATGGGGCTGTCTCTGTTTGTCATAGGCCCAACACATAGGGCAGGGCATACACCCTGAGGCCCTTGGTCTTTGCCTCAGGGTGTGAGGGGGTGGTATGGATTTTGTGGGGAATGGAAATTACCCCATTGTCATGGTCAGACCTGTTCTGGTGAAATTTGGTCTCATGGTGCCAGTCCCTCCATGCAGGGGTGGGGGACCCATTAAGCTAACATCCCATTCATTGGGATTCCAGGGACTTAAACCTACACTGCCACCCCGTTAAAGGCCTGGCAGATCTAACACTGTGTTAGACAGAGCTAACATCCTATTCATTGGGATAACAGATAAAGCTGCAGAAGCTGTATTAAGTGATCAGAATCAAAAAAGGGCAGGGCTCATGCAGGGGTGGGAGACCCATTAAGAAGGTCCGTCCTCCAAGACTTATGGAATCCGAGTGATTCCTGAATGCTTTGGGGGAATTTTCAGTAGCCAGAGCCAGCGATTCTGTCAAGGCCCTTGTCACACTATAGAAGGATGCAGTGCGAAGGACCATTGACACAATTGCTCCTGAGTGACCTTTTCAACACTGTAGGACTTGGAAGGTGCCCAGGTTTACTGGGGAGATCAGGGCAATGAAACCAGTCAGAAGATGGCTGGAGCGTAAGTGGCATAAGACTCATCATGAAGGTGACCAAACATGCATAAAAGCATGTAATCGTGCCTACTGCATGGCGGTGAAGGCAGCAAAGAAGGCTTACTTTGCTGCCTCCATTGCATCAAGCTGTTGTCCAGCTGAGCTTTTCAGAGTGGTTCGGGGATTACTTACATCTAACCCACCCAATTCAATACTAGAACCCTTAAAGGCTCACTGTGATGAGTTTGCAAGACACTTTGAGGATAAAATTGCTCACCTTCACGTTGACTCAAATGCCACCATTAATTCAGTGTCTGTTGAGGTGTCCAGTGCATTGTCTTACCCTGTTTTGTGGGATCAATTCCAGCTTTTGGAGCTGGAGGATGTGGACAGGACACTAGCATCGGTTCAACCCACCACATGTTCTCTTGACCCTTGCCTAGCTGTACAGGCCTTCTCCTCCTGGCTGTACTGAATGGCAAATAAGCAAAGAAACCTTATTGAAAGGCAGCTTCTGTTTGAGGGACACCTGAAAACTAAGGTGTCTCTTTGGATATTGCAATTAGTAAGTTTTACTTTTTTTTAGTCTTATTCTATTTGTTCTTGTATGTAATTGTACCTTTTCATTTCTCTTCCCCAGCTTATCTATCTGCTTGATCAGCTTGCTTCAAAGAAAGGTAAGTGCCTGGGATTTGATTTTATAACATGTTTTGTGGTTTGAATTGTTGGGGGTTGCATTTTACTTCATCATGTATTTTGTGGTTTGAGAGTTTGTTTGTGTCATTCTTTAGCATTTATAGCACAATCTTACATGTGTTTAATCAGAAAATCCCAATGGCCCTGTTCAGAAGGCACCTTGAACCATGGTGGTTAAGCCTTTTTTTGTTAACAAAAAAGCATGAACCACTATGGTTTAAGGTGTTGGGTGTTTACAGAACAAGACTAAGGTCTTTGACTGTGAAATGGGAGGGCACCAGGTTGGGGAAGGGTGGTTTAGAGGAAGAATGGCTGGCAGTGACAGGGTTAAACACACCTTACCAAGATTCCTTCCTGGCTTTCTAATTGTGCTTTCACGCTTTATTTGATGATGCATATTGTGGATTGCATTTCCTTTGATGATGCATTTTGTGGTTTGAATTGTGGATTGCATTGCATTTGATGATACATTTTGAGGTTTGAATTGTGGATTTTATTTCATTTGATGATGCATTTTGTGGTTTGAATTGTGGATTGCATTTCATTTGATGATGCATTTTGTGGTTTGAATTGTTATGAACTGCTCAGAGAGATCAGTTGTTGGAGTTGGTTTGTGTCATTTTTAGGGTTTTATCACACAACCCTACTTGTATTTAATTAGAAGTAAATCCCAATGCCTGTGAAATGGGAGGGCATCAGGTTGGGGGATGGTGATTTAGAGGAAGACTGGCTGGCACTGATAGGATTAAAAAAAACTTACCAAGATTCCTTCCTGGCATTATAATTGTGCTTTTGTATTTTACATCATAATAGATTTTGTGGTTTGAATTGTTGTGGATTGCATTTTATTTTACATAATTGGCAAATTAAAAACTTAAATATCAGCATGAAAGGAATAAGTAATAAATTGCACATACTCCTTTAAAAATAAGAAAGTCCAACTATAGAGTCCAACACTATAAATAGTTAAACATTAGTTATTAGGCAGATAAAAATTATTATTAACTAATGGGAGGATAGGTCCCAAATCAAAAGGAAGACTGTCAGTTTATTATTGTGTGTTGTAAAGTTTTCTCCTAAGAAACTATTGTAACAATAACCTATTAAAGACATTTCAAAACCGTGTTGGTGCTTTCATTTCGTTTGTGTGTCTAATAAAACACCGGCATGCCATTACAAAAGTGTCATTTCTTCTTTTTGCATCTTAACGGTCTCAAAAGTTAAAAAAGTCTGAGTGTTATTTACCATTCTACATTGTACCGTCTCCTTATGTTTAAACTTTTTCCGTACTAACAACATTTGGCAATTTGCATTTTAATTCATAATGTGTTATATGGTTTAATAAATGTAGTTGACTGTCCACAGAGCTTAGTTGTAAGAACTTCTTTGTACTACATTTTAAAACTTTCAGTTGCATATAAGGTTACTCCCAGGTAAATGTGCATAGGTATCATGAATACATTAAAAACTTTTGAAGACTTCCAGGACCAGGCCTGCTCCATCACTTTACACGAGGTGAGTTTATAATTTGTAGACGTGTCAGAATAGAATCATAAAAACACAGCAAGCATGCCACACATTAGGCTGCCAGATAGGTAAACCGTACCTGCCATCCCCTTAAAGGGCTGGCGGACTTAAAACTGGATTAGACACAGCTAACAATCCATTCATTTGTATGGCGGGGACTTAAAACTGCCCTGCCACCCAGTTCAAAAGCCTGGCAGATTTAACACTGTGTTAGACACAGCTAACATCCCATTCCTTGGGATAACAGGGACTTAAACCTACACTGCCAACCTGTTAAAAGCCTGGCAGACTTCACACTAAGTTCGACAAAGCTAGCATCTCATTCATTGGGACACAAGCGACTTAAACCTACACTGCCACAGCGTTAAAGGACTGGCAGAATTAACACTGTGTTAGACACAGCTAGCATCCCATTCATTGGGATACCAGGGACTTAAACCTACAGTGCCACCCTGTTAAAAGGCTGGCAGACTTAACACTGTGTTAGACACAGCTAGCATCCCATACATTGAGATAAAACTGACTTAAACGTTCGCTGCTACCCCGTTAAAAGGCTGGCAGACTTAACACTGTGTTAGACACAGCTAGCATCCCATTCATTGGGATAAAAGGGACTTAAGCCTACACTGCCACCCTGTTAAAAGTTTGGCAGACTTAACACTGTGTTAGACACAGCTGGCATCCCATTCTTTGGGATACCAGGGACTTAAACCTACACTGCCACCCTGTTAAAAGGCTGGCAGAGTTAACACTGTGTTAGACACAGCTAGCATCCCATTTATTGGGATACCAGGGACTTAAAGCTACACTGCCACCCTGTTAAAAGTTTGGCAGACTTAACACTGTGTTAGACACAGCTGGCATCCCATTCATTGGGATACCAGGGACTTAAGCCTACACTGCCACCCTGTTAAAAGGCTGGCAGACTTAACACTGTGTTAGACACAGCTAGCATCCCATTCATTGGGATACCAGGGACTTAAGCCTACACTGCCACCCCGTTAAAAGGCTGGAAGAGTTAACACTGTGTTAGACACAGCTTTAATCCCATTCATTGGGATACCAGGGAATTAAACCTACACTGCCACCCTGTTAAAAGGCTGGCAGACTTAACACTGTGTTAGACACAGCTTTAATCCCATTCATTGGGATACCAGGGACGTAAACCCACAGTGCCACCCTGTTAAAAGGCTGGCAGACTTAACGCTGTGTTAGACACAGCTAGCATCCCATTCATTGGGATAACAGGGACTTAAACCTACACTGCCACCCTGTTAAAAGGCTGGCAGACTTAACACTGTGTTAGACACAGCTAGCATCCCATTTATTGGGATACCAGGGACTTAAACCTACACTGCCACCCTGTTAAAAGGCTGGCAGAGTTAACACTGTGTTAGACACAGCTAGCATCCCATTCATTGGGATACCAGGGACTTAAACCTACACTGCCACCCTGTTAAAAGACTGGCAGACTTAACACTGTGTTAGACGCAGCTATTATACAATTCATCGGAATAAAAGGGACTTAAGCCTACACTGCCACCCTGTTAAAAGGCTGGCAGACTTAACTCTGTGTTAGACACAGCTAGCATCCCATTTATTGGGATACCAGGGACTTAAACCTACATTGCCACCCTGTTAAAAGGCTGGCAGACTTAAAACTGTGTTAGACACACCTATTATCCCATTCAGTGGGATGCCAGGGACTTAAACCTACACTGCCACCCTGTTAAAAGGCTAGCCGACTTAACACTGTGTTAGACACAGCTAGCATCCCATTCATTGGGATACCAGGGACTTAAGCCTACACTGCCACCCCGTTAAAAGGCTGGAAGAGTTAACACTGTGTTAGACACAGTTTTAATCCCATTCATTGGGATACCAGGGACTTAAACCTACACTGCCACCCTGTTAAAAGGCTGGCAGACTTAACACTGTGTTAGACACAGCTTTAATCCCATTCATTGGGATACCATGGACGTAAACCCACACTGCCACCCTGTTAAATGGCTGGCAGACTTAACACTGTGTTAGACACAGCTAGCATCCCATTCATTGGGATAACAGGGACTTAAACCTACACTGCCACCCTGTTAAAAGGCTGGCAGACTTAACACTGTGTTAGACACAGCTAGCATCCCATTCATTGGGATACCAGGGACTTAAACCTACACTGCCACCCTGTTAAAAGGCTGGCAGACTTAACACTGTGTTAGACACAGCTAGCATCCCATTCATTCGGATACCAGGGACTTAAACCTACACTGCCACCCTGTTAAAAGGCTGGCAGACTTAACACTGTGTTAGACACAGCTAGCATCCCATTCATTGGGATACCAGGGACTTAAACCTACACTGCCACCCTGTTAAAAGTCTGGCAGACTTAACACTGTGTTAGACACAGCTAGCATCCCATTCATTGGGATACCAGGGACTTAAACCTACACTGCCACCCTGTTAAAAGGCTGGCAGACTTAACACTGTGTTCGACAGAGCTAGCATCCCATTCATTGGGATACCAGGGACTTAAACCTACACTGCCACCCTGTTAAAAGGCTGGCAGACTTAACACTGTGTTAGACACAGCTAGCATCCCATTCATTGGGATACCAGGGACTTAAACCTACACTGCCACCCTGTTAAAAGGCTGGCAGACTTAACACTGTGTTAGACACAGCTAGCATACCATTCAATGGGATACCAGGGACTTAAACCTACAGTGCCACCCTGTTAAAAGGCTGGCAGACTTAACACTGTGTTAGACACAGCTATTCTCCCATTCATTAAGATAAAAGTGACTTAAACGTTCGCTGCTACCCCGTTAAAAGGCTGGCAGACTTAACACTGTGTTAGACACAGCTAGCATCCCATTCATTGGGATAAAAGGGACTTAAGCCTACACTGCCACCCTGATAAAAGGCTGGCAGACTTAACACTGTGTTAGACACAGCTAGCATCCCATTCATTGGGATAAAAGGGACTTAAGCCTACACTGCCACCCTGTTAAAAGGCTGGCAGACTTAACACTGTGTTAGACACAGCTAGCATCCCATTCATTGGGATACCAGGGACTTAAGCCTACACTGCCACCCCGTTAAAAGGCTGGAAGAGTTAACACTGTGTTAGACACAGCTTTAATCCCATTCATTGGGATACCAGGGACTTAAACCTACAGTGCCACCCTGTTAAAAGGCTGGCAGAGTTAACACTGTGTTAGACAAAGCTAGCATCCCATTCATTGGGATACCAGGGACTTAAACCTACAGTGCCACCCTGTTAAAAGGCTGGCAGAGTTAACACTGTGTTAGACACAGCTAGCATCCCATTCATTGGGATACCAGGGACTTAAACCTACCTGCCACCCCGTTAAAAGGCTGGCAGACTTAACACTGTGTTAGACACAGCTATTATCCCATTCATTGGGATACCATGGACGTAAACCCACACTGCCACCCTGTTAAATGGCTGGCAGACTTAACACTGTGTTAGACACAGCTATTATCCCATTCATTGAGATAAAAGTGACTTAAACGTTCGCTGCCACCCTGTTAAAAGTTTGGCAGACTTAACACTGTGTTAGACACAGCTAGCATCCCATTCATTGTGATAAAAGGGACTTAAGCCTACACTGCCACCCTGTTAAAAGGCTGGCAGAGTTAACACTGTGTTAGACACAGCTAGCATCCCATTCATTGGGATACCAGGGACTTAAACCTTCACTGCCACCCTGTTAAAAGGCTGGCAGACTTAACACTGCTTAGACAAAGCCAGGATCCCATTCATTGGGATACCAGGGACTTAAACCTACAGTGCCACTCTGTTAAAAGGCTGGCAGAGTTGACACTGTGTTAGACACAGCTAGCATCCCATTCATTGGGATACCAGGGACTTAAACCTACAGTGCCACTCTGTTAAAAGGCTGGCAGAGTTGACACTGTGTTAGACACAGCTAGCATCCCATTCATTTGGATACCAGGGACTTAAACCTACACTGCCACCCTGTTAAAAGGCTGGCAGACTTAACACTGCTTAGACAAAGCCAGGATCCCATTCATTGGGATACCAGGGACTTAAACCTACCTGCCACCCCGTTAAAAGGCTGGCAAACTTAACACTGTGTTAGACACAGCTATTCTCCCATTCATTGAGATAAAAGTGACTTAAACGTTCGCTGCTACCCCGTTAAAAGGCTGGCAGACTTAACACTGTGTTAGACACAGCTAGCATCCCATTCATTGGGATAAAAGGGACTTAAGCCTACACTGCCACCCTGATAAAAGGCTGGCAGACTTAACACTGTGTTAGACACAGCTAGCATCCCATTCATTGGGATAAAAGGGACTTAAGCCTACACTGCCACCCTGTTAAAAGACTGGCAGACTTAACTCTGTGTTAGACACAGCTAGCATCCCATTCAGTGGGATGCCAGGGACTTAAACCTACACTGCCACCCTGTTAAAAGGCTGGCCGACTTAACACTGTGTTAGACACAGCTAGCATCCCATTCATTGGGATACCAGGGACTTAAGCCTACACTGCCACCCCGTTAAAAGGCTGGAAGAGTTAACACTGTGTTAGACACAGTTTTAATCCCATTCATTGGGACACCAGGGACTTAAACCTACACTGCCACCCTGTTAAAAGGCTGGCAGACTTAACACTGCTTAGACAAAGCCAGGATCCCATTCATTGGGATACCAGGGACTTAAACCTACCTGCCAACCCGTTAAAAGGCTGGCAGACTTAACACTGTGTCAGACAAAGCTATTCTCCCATTCATTAAGATAAAAGTGACTTAAACGTTCGCTGCTACCCCGTTAAAAGGCTGGCAGACTTAACACTGTGTTAGACACAGCTAGCATCCCATTCATTGGGATACCAGGGACTTAAGCCTACACTGCCACCCCGTTAAAAGGCTGGAAGAGTTAACACTGTGTTAGACACAGTTTTAATCCCATTCATTGGGATACCAGGGACTTAAACCTACACTGCCACCCTGTTAAATGGCTGGCAGACTTAACACTGTGTTAGACACAGCTAGCATCCCATTCATTGGGATACCAGGGACTTAAACCTACACTGCCACCCTGTTAAAAGGCTGGCAGACTTAACACTGTGTTAGACACAGCTATTCTCCCATTCATTGAGATAAAAGTGACTTAAACGTTCGCTGCCACCCTGTTAAAAGTTTGGCAGACTTAACACTGTGTTAGACACAGCTATTATCCCATTCATTGGGATACAAGGGACTTAAACCTACACTGCCATCCTGTTAAAAGGCTGGCAGACTAAACACTGTGTTAGACACAGCTATTATCCCATTCATTGGGATACAAGGGACTTAAACCTACACTGCCACCCTGTTAAAAGTTTGGCAGACTTAACACTGTGTTAGACACAGCTATTCTCCCATTCATTGAGATAAAAGTGACTTAAACGTTCGCTGCCACCCTGTTAAAAGTTTGGCAGACTTAACACTGTGTTAGACACAGCTAGCATCCCATTCATTGGGATACCAGTTATTAAACCTTCACTGCCACTCTGTTAAAAGGCTGTCAGACTTAACACTGCTTAGACAAAGACAGGATCCCATTCATTGGGATACCATGGACGTAAACCCACACTGCCACCCTGTTAAATGGCTGGCAGACTTAACACTGTGTTAGACACAGCTAGCATCCCATTCATTGGGATACCAGGGACTTAAGCCTACACTGCCAACCCGTTAAAAGGCTGGAAGAGTTAACACTGTGTTAGACACAGTTTTAATCCCATTCATTGGGATACCAGGGACTTAAGCCTACACTGCCACCCTGTTATAAGGCTGGCAGAGTTAACACTGTGTTAGACACAGCTAGCATCCCATTCATTGGGATAAAAGGGACTTAAGCCTACACTGCCACCCTGTTAAAAGGCTGGCAGACTTAACACTGTGTTAGACACAGCTAGCATCCCATTCATTGGGATACCAGGGACTTAAGCCTGCACTGCCACCCTGTTAAAAGGCTGGCAGACTTAACACTGTGTTAGACACAGCTAGCATCCCATTCATTGGGATAAAAGGGAATTAAGCCTACACTGCCACCCTGTTAAAAGGCTGGCAGAGTTAACACTGTGTTAGACACAGCTAGCATCCCATTCATTGGGATAAAAGGGAATTAAGCCTACACTGCCACCCTGTTAAAAGGCTGGCAGACTTAACACTGTGTTAGACACAGCTAGCATCCCATTCATTGGGATAACAGGGACTTAAGCCTGCACTGCCACCCTGTTAAAAGGCTGGCAGACTTTACACTGTGTTAGACACAGCTAGCATCCCATTCATTGGGATACCAGGGACTTAAACCTACAGTGCCACCCTGTTAAAAGGCTGGCAGACTTAACACTGTGTTAGACACAGCTAGCATCCCATACATTGAGATAAAACTGACTTAAACGTTCGCTGCTACCCCGTTAATAGGCTGGCAGACTTAACACTGTGTTAGACACAGCTACCATCCCATTCATTGGGATAAAAGGGACTTAAGCCTACACTGCCACCCTGTTAAAAGTTTGGCAGACTTAACACTGTGTTAGACACAGCTGGCATCCCATTCATTGGGATACCAGGGACTTAAACCTACACTGCCACCCTGTTAAAAGGCTGGCAGAGTTAACACTGTGTTAGACACAGCTAGCATCCCATTTATTGGGATACCAGGGACTTAAAGCTACACTGCCACCCTGTTAAAAGTTTGGCAGACTTAACACTGTGTTAGACACAGCTGTCATCCCATTCATTGGGATACCAGGGACTTAAACCTACACTGCCACCCGGTTAAAAGTTTGGTAGACTTAACACTGTGTTAGACACAGCTATTCAACCATTCATTGAGATACCAGGGACTTAAACCTTCACTGCCAGCCTGTTAAAAGGCTGGCAGACTTAACACTGTGTTAGACACAGCTAGCATCCCATTCATTGGGATACCAGGGACTTAAGCCTACACTGCCACCCTGTTAAAAGGCTGGCAGACTTAACACTGTGTTAGACACAGCTAGCATCCCATTCATTGGGATACCAGGGACTTAAGCCTACACTGCCACCCCGTTAAAAGGCTGGAAGAGTTAACACTGTGTTAGACACAGCTTTAATCCCATTCATTGGGATACCAGGGAATTAAACCTACACTGCCACCCTGTTAAAAGGCTGGCAGACTTAACACTGTGTTAGACACAGCTTTAATCCCATTCATTGGGATACCAGGGACGTAAACCCACAGTGCCACCCTGTTAAAAGGCTGGCAGACTTAACGCTGTGTTAGACACAGCTAGCATCCCATTCATTGGGATAACAGGGACTTAAACCTACACTGCCACCCTGTTAAAAGGCTGGCAGACTTAACACTGTGTTAGACACAGCTAGCATCCCATTTATTGGGATACCAGGGACTTAAACCTACACTGCCACCCTGTTAAAAGGCTGTCAGACTTAACACTGTGTTAGACACAGCTAGCATCCCATTCATTGGGATACCAGGGACTTAAACCTACACTGCCACCCTGTTAAAAGGCTGGCAGACTTAACACTGTGTTAGACAGTGCTAGCATCCCATTCATTGGGATACCAGGGACTTAAACCTACACTGCCACCCTGTTAAAAGGCTGGCAGACTTAACACTGTGTTAGACAGAGCTAGCATCCCATTCATTGGGATACCAGGGACTTAAACCTACACTGCCACCCTGTTAAAAGGCTGGCAGACTTAACACTGTGTTAGACACAGCTAGCATACCATTCAATGGGATACCAGGGACTTAAACCTACAGTGCCACCCTGTTAAAAGGCTGGCAGAGTTAACACTGTGTTAGACACAGCTAGCATCCCATTCATTGGGATACCAGGGACTTAAACCTACACAGCCACCCAGTTAAAAGGCTGGCAGACTTAACACTGTGTTAGACACAGCTATTCTCCCATTCATTAAGATAAAAGTGACTTAAACGTTCGCTGCTACCCCGTTAAAAGGCTGGCAGACTTAACACTGTGTTAGACACAGCTAGCATCCCATTCATTGGGATAAAATGGACTTAAGCCTACACTGCCACCCTGATAAAAGGCTGGCAGACTTAACACTGTGTTAGACACAGCTAGCATCCCATTCATTGGGATAAAAGGGACTTAAGCCTACACTGCCACCCTGTTAAAAGGCTGGCAGACTTAACACTGTGTTAGACACAGCTAGCATCCCATTCATTGGGATACCAGGGACTTAAGCCTACACTGCCACCCCGTTAAAAGGCTGGAAGAGTTAACACTGTGTTAGACACAGTTTTAATCCCATTCATTGGGATACCAGGGACTTAAACCTACAGTGCCACCCTGTTAAAAGGCTGGCAGAGTTAACACTGTGTTAGACACAGCTAGCATCCCATTCATTGGGATACCAGGGACTTAAACCTACACTGCCACCCTGTTAAAAGGCTGGCAGACTTAACACTGTGTTAGACACAGCTAGCATCCCATTCATTGGGATACCAGGGACTTAAACCTACACTGCCACTCTATTAAAAGGCTGGCAGACTTAACACTGCTTAGACAAAGCCAGGATCCCATTCATTGGGATACCAGGGACTTAAACCTACCTGCCACCCCGTTAAAAGGCTGGCAGACTTAACACTGTGTTAGACACAGCTATTCTCCCATTCATTGAAATAAAAGTGACTTAAACGTTCGCTGCCACCCTGTTAAAAGTTTGGCAGACTTAACACTGTGTTAGACACAGCTATTATCCCATTCATTGGGATACAAGGGACTTAAACCTACCTGCCACCCCGTTAAAGGGCTGGCAGACTTAACACTGTGTTAGACACAGCTATTATCCCATTCATTGGGATACCATGGACGTAAACCCACACTGCCACCCTGTTAAATGGCTGGCAGACTTAACACTGTGTTAGACACAGCTAGCATCCCATTCATTGGGATACCAGGGACTTAAACCTACACTGCCACCCTGTTAAAAGGCTGGCAGACTTAACACTGTGTTAGACACAGCTATTATCCCATTCATTGGGATACAAGGGACTTAAACCTACACTGCCATCCTGTTAAAAGGCTGGCAGACTAAACACTGTGTTAGACACAGCTATTATCCCATTCATTGGGATACAAGGGACTTAAACCTACACTGCCACCCTGTTAAAAGTTTGGCAGACTTAACACTGTGTTAGACACAGCTATTATCCCATTCATTGGGATACAAGGGACTTAAACCTACACTGCCATCCTGTTAAAAGGCTGGCAGACTAAACACTGTGTTAGACACAGCTATTCTCCCATTCATTGAGATAAAAGTGACTTAAACGTTCGCTGCCACCCTGTTAAAAGTTTGGCAGACTTAACACTGTGTTAGACACAGCTAGCATCCCATTCATTGTGATAAAAGGGACTTAAACCTACACTGCCACCCTGTTAAAAGGCTGGCAGAGTTAACACTGTGTTAGACACAGCTAGCATCCCATTCATTGGGATACCAGGGACTTAAACCTACACTGCCACCCTGTTAAAAGGCTGGCAGACTTAACACTGCTTAGACAAAGCCAGGATCCCATTCATTGGGATACCAGGGACTTAAACCTACCTGCCACCCCGTTAAAAGGCTGGCAGACTTAACACTGTGTTAGACACAGCTATTCTCCCATTCATTAAGATAAAAGTGACTTAAACGTTCGCTGCTACCCTGTTAAAAGGCTGGCAGAGTTGACACTGTGTTAGACACAGCTAGCATCCCATTCATTGGGATACCAGGGACTTAAACCTACACTGCCACCCTGTTAAAAGGCTGGCAGACTTAACACTGTGTTAGACACAGCTAGCATCCCATTCATTTGGATACCAGGGACTTAAACCTACACTGCCACCCTGTTAAAAGGCTGGCAGACTTAACACTGCTTAGACAAAGCCAGGATCCCATTCATTGGGATACCAGGGACTTAAACCTACCTGCCACCCCGTTAAAAGGCTGGCAAACTTAACACTGTGTTAGACACAGCTAGCATCCCATTCATTGAGATAAAAGTGACTTAAACGTTCGCTGCTACCCCGTTAAAAGGCTGGCAGACTTAACACTGTGTTAGACACAGCTAGCATCCCATTCATTGGGATAAAAGGGACTTAAGCCTACACTGCCACCCTGATAAAAGGCTGGCAGACTTAACACTGTGTTAGACACAGCTGGCATCCCATTCATTGGGATAAAAGGGACTTAAGCCTACACTGCCACCCTGTTAAAAGGCTGGCAGACTTAACTCTGTGTTAGACACAGCTAGCATCCCATTCAGTGGGATGCCAGGGACTTAAACCTACACTGCCACCCTGTTAAAAGGCTGGCCGACTTAACACTGTGTTAGACACAGCTAGCATCCCATTCATTGGGATACCAGGGACTTAAGCCTACACTGCCACCCCGTTAAAAGGCTGGAAGAGTTAACACTGTGTTAGACACAGTTTTAATCCCATTCATTGGGATACCAGGGACTTAAACCTACACTGCCACCCTGTTAAAAGGCTGGCAGACTTAACACTGTGTTAGACACAGCTAGCATCCCATTCATTGGGATACCAGGGACTTAAACCTACACTGCCACCCTGTTAAAAGGCTGGCAGACTTAACACTGTGTTAGACACAGCTATTCTCCCATTCATTGGGATAAAAGTGACTTAAACGTTCGCTGCCACCCTGTTAAAAGTTTGGCAGACTTAACACTGTGTTAGACACAGCTATTATCCCATTCATTGGGATACAAGGGACTTAAACCTACACTGCCATCCTGTTAAAAGGCTGGCAGACTAAACACTGTGTTAGACACAGCTATTCTCCCATTCATTGAGATAAAAGTGACTTAAACGTTCGCTGCCACCCTGTTAAAAGTTTGGCAGACTTAACACTGTGTTAGACACAGCTATTATCCCATTCATTGTGATAAAAGGGACTTAAGCCTACACTGCCACCCTGTTAAAAGGCTGGCAGAGTTAACACTGTGTTAGACACAGCTAGCATCCCATTCATTGGGATACCAGGGACTTAAGCCTACACTGCCAACCCGTTAAAAGGCTGGAAGAGTTAACACTGTGTTAGACACAGTTTTAATCCCATTCATTGGGATACCAGGGACTTAAACCTACACTGCCACCCTGTTAAAAGGCTGGCAGACTTAACACTGTGTTAGACACAGCTATTCTCCCATTCATTGAGATAAAAGTGACTTAAACGTTCGCTGCCACCCTGTTAAAAGTTTGGCAGACTTAACACTGTGTTAGACACAGCTATAATCCCATTCATTGGGATACAAGGGACTTAAACCTTCACTGCTACCCTGTTAAAAGGCTGGCAGAGTTAACACTGTGTTAGACACAGCTATTATCCCATTCATTGGGATAAAAGGTACTTAAACCTACACTGCCACCCTGTTAAAAGTTTGGCAGACTTAACACTGTGTTAGACACAGCTAGCATCCCATTCATTGGGATAAAAGGGACTTAAGCCTACACTGCCACCCTGTTAAAAGGCTGGCAGACTTAACACTGTGTTAGACACAGCTATTATCCCATTCATTGTGATAAAAGGGACTTAAGCCTACACTGCCACCCTGTTATAAGGCTGGCAGAGTTAACACTGTGTTAGACACAGCTAGCATCCCATTCATTGGGATAAAAGGGACTTAAGCCTACACTGCCACCCTGTTAAAAGGCTGGCAGACTTAACACTGTGTTAGACACAGCTAGCATCCCATTCATTGGGATACCAGGGACTTAAACCTACACTGCCACCCTGTTAAAAGGCTGGCAGACTTAACACTGTGTTAGACACAGCTAGCATCCCATTCATTCGGATACCAGGGACTTAAGCCTGCACTGCCACCCTGTTAAAAGGCTGGCAGACTTAACACTGTGTTAGACACAGCTAGCATCCCATTCATTGGGATAAAAGGGACTTAAGCCTACACTGCCACCCTGTTAAAAGGCTGGCAGAGTTAACACTGTGTTAGACACAGCTAGCATCCCATTCATTGGGATACCAGGGACTTAAGCCTACACTGCCACTCTGTTAAAAGGTTGGCAGACTTAACACTGTGTTAGACACAGCTATTATCCCATTCGTTGGGATACCAGGGACTTAAACCTTCACTGCCACCCTGTTAAAAGGCTGGCAGACTTAACACTGTGTTAGACACAGCTAGCATCCCATTCATTGGGATACCAGTTATTAAACCTTCACTGCCACTCTGTTAAAAGGCTGTCAGACTTAACACTGCTTAGACAAAGACAGGATCCCATTCATTGGGATACCAGGGACTTAAACCTTCACTGCCACCCTGTTAAAAGGCTGGCAGACTTAACACTGTGTTTGACACAGCTAGCATCCCATTCATTGGGATAAAAGGGACTTAAGCCTACACTGCCACCCTGTTAAAAGGCTGGCAGACTTAACACTGTGTTAGACACAGCTAGCATCCCATTCATTGGGATAAAAGGGACTTAAGCCTACACTGCCACCCTGATAAAAGGCTGGCAGACTTAACACTGTGTTAGACACAGCTATTATCCCATTCATTGTGATAAAAGGGACTTAAGCCTACACTGCCACCCTGTTATAAGGCTGGCAGAGTTAACACTGTGTTAGACACAGCTAGCATCCCATTCATTGGGATAAAAGGGACTTAAGCCTACACTGCCACCCTGTTAAAAGGCTGGCAGACTTAACACTGTGTTAGACACAGCTAGCATCCCATTCATTGGGATACCAGGGACTTAAGCCTGCACTGCCACCCTGTTAAAAGGCTGGCAGACTTAACACTGTGTTAGACACAGCTAGCATCCCATTCATTGGGATAAAAGGGACTTAAGCCTACACTGCCACCCTCTTAAAAGGCTGGCAGAGTTAACACTGTGTTAGACACAGCTAGCATCCCATTCATTGGGATACCAGGGACTTAAGCCTACACTGCCACTCTGTTAAAAGGTTGGCAGACTTAACACTTTGTTAGACACAGCTATTATCCCATTCGTTGGGATACCAGGGACTTAAACCTTCACTGCCACCCTGTTAAAAGGCTGGCAGACTTAACACTGTGTTAGACACAGCTAGCATCCCATTCATTGTGATAAAAGGGACTTAAGCCTACACTGCCACTCTGTTAAAAGGTTGGCAGACTTAACACTTTGTTAGACACAGCTATTATCCCATTCGTTGGGATACCAGGGACTTAAACCTTCACTGCCACCCTGTTAAAAGGCTGGCAGAGTTAACACTGTGTTAGACACAGCTAGCATCCCATTCATTGGGACACCAGTTATTAAACCTTCACTGCCACTCTGTTAAAAGGCTGTCAGACTTAACACTGCTTAGACAAAGACAGGATCCCCTTCATTGGGATACCAGGGACTTAAACCTTCACTGCCACTCTGTTAAAAGGCTGGCAGACTTAACACTGTGTTAGACACAGCTAGCATCCCATTCATTCGGATACCAGGGACTTAAGCCTACACTGCCACCCTGTTAAAAGGCTGGCAGACTTAACACTGTGTTAGACACAGCTAGCATCCCATTCATTGGGATAAAAGGGACTTCAGCCTACACTGCCACCCTGTTAAAAGGCTGGCAGACTTAACACTGTGTTAGACACAGCTGGCATCCCATTCATTGGGGTAAAAGGGACTTAAACCTACACTGCCACCCTGTTAAAAGGCTGGCAGACTTAACACTGTGTTAGACACAGCTAGCATCCCATTCATTCGGATACCAGGGACTTAAGCCTACACTGCCACCCTGTTAAAAGGCTGGCAGACTTAACACTGTGTTAGACAGTGCTAGCATCCCATTCATTGTGATAAAAGGGACTTAAGCCTACACTGCCACCCTGTTAAAAGGCTGGCAGAGTTAACACTGTGTTAGACACAGCTAGCATCCCATTCATTGGGATACCAGTTATTAAACCTTCACTGCCACTCTGTTAAAAGGCTGGCAGACTTAACACTGTGTTAGACACAGCTAGCATCCCATTCATTCGGATACCAGGGACTTAAGCCTACACTGCCACCCTGTTAAAAGGCTGGCAGACTTAACACTGTGTTAGACAGTGCTAGCATCCCATTCATTGTGATAAAAGGGACTTAAGCCTACACTGCCACCCTGTTAAAAGGCTGGCAGAGTTAACACTGTGTTAGACAGTGCTAGCATCCCATTCATTGTGATAAAAGGGACTTAAGCCTACACTGCCACCCTGTTAAAAGGCTGGCAGACTTAACACTGTGTTAGACAGTGCTAGCATCCCATTCATTGTGATAAAAGGGACTTAAGCCTACACTGCCACCCTGTTAAAAGGCTGGCAGACTTAACACTGTGTTAGACACAGCTGGCATCCCATTCATTGGGGTAAAAGGGACTTAAACCTACACTGCCACCCTGTTAAAAGGCTGGCAGACTTAACACTGTGTTAGACAGTGCTAGCATCCCATTCATTGTGATAAAAGGGACTTAAGCCTACACTGCCACCCTGTTAAAAGGCTGGCAGAGTTAACACTGTGTTAGACACAGCTAGCATCCCATTCATTGGGATACCAGTTATTAAACCTTCACTGCCACCCTGTTAAAAGGCTGGCAGACTTAACACTGTGTTAGACACAGCTAGCATCCCATTCATTCGGATACCAGGGACTTAAGCCTACACTGCCACCCTGTTAAAAGGCTGGCAGACTTAACACTGTGTTAGACAGTGCTAGCATCCCATTCATTGTGATAAAAGGGACTTAAGCCTACACTGCCACCCTGTTAAAAGGCTGGCAGAGTTAACACTGTGTTAGACACAGCTAGCATCCCATTCATTGGGATACCAGTTATTAAACCTTCACTGCCACTCTGTTAAAAGGCTGTCAGACTTAACACTGCTTAGACAAAGACAGGATCCCATTCATTGGGATACCAGGGACTTAAACCTTCACTGCCACCCTGTTAAAAGGCTGGCAGACTTAACACTGTGTTTGACACAGCTAGCATCCCATTCATTGGGATAAAAGGGACTTAAGCCTACACTGCCACCCTGTTAAAAGGCTGGCAGACTTAACACTGTGTTAGACACAGCTAGCATCCCATTCATTGGGATAAAAGGGACTTAAGCCTACACTGCCACCCTGATAAAAGGCTGGCAGACTTAACACTGTGTTAGACACAGCTATTATCCCATTCATTGTGATAAAAGGGACTTAAGCCTACACTGCCACCCTGTTATAAGGCTGGCAGAGTTAACACTGTGTTAGACACAGCTAGCATCCCATTCATTGGGATAAAAGGGACTTAAGCCTACACTGCCACCCTGTTAAAAGGCTGGCAGACTTAACACTGTGTTAGACACAGCTAGCATCCCATTCATTGGGATACCAGGGACTTAAGCCTGCACTGCCACCCTGTTAAAAGGCTGGCAGACTTAACACTGTGTTAGACACAGCTAGCATCCCATTCATTGGGATAAAAGGGACTTAAGCCTACACTGCCACCCTCTTAAAAGGCTGGCAGAGTTAACACTGTGTTAGACACAGCTAGCATCCCATTCATTGGGATACCAGGGACTTAAGCCTACACTGCCACTCTGTTAAAAGGTTGGCAGACTTAACACTTTGTTAGACACAGCTATTATCCCATTCGTTGGGATACCAGGGACTTAAACCTTCACTGCCACCCTGTTAAAAGGCTGGCAGACTTAACACTGTGTTAGACACAGCTAGCATCCCATTCATTGTGATAAAAGGGACTTAAGCCTACACTGCCACTCTGTTAAAAGGTTGGCAGACTTAACACTTTGTTAGACACAGCTATTATCCCATTCGTTGGGATACCAGGGACTTAAACCTTCACTGCCACCCTGTTAAAAGGCTGGCAGAGTTAACACTGTGTTAGACACAGCTAGCATCCCATTCATTGGGACACCAGTTATTAAACCTTCACTGCCACTCTGTTAAAAGGCTGTCAGACTTAACACTGCTTAGACAAAGACAGGATCCCCTTCATTGGGATACCAGGGACTTAAACCTTCACTGCCACTCTGTTAAAAGGCTGGCAGACTTAACACTGTGTTAGACACAGCTAGCATCCCATTCATTCGGATACCAGGGACTTAAGCCTACACTGCCACCCTGTTAAAAGGCTGGCAGACTTAACACTGTGTTAGACACAGCTAGCATCCCATTCATTGGGATAAAAGGGACTTCAGCCTACACTGCCACCCTGTTAAAAGGCTGGCAGACTTAACACTGTGTTAGACACAGCTGGCATCCCATTCATTGGGGTAAAAGGGACTTAAACCTACACTGCCACCCTGTTAAAAGGCTGGCAGACTTAACACTGTGTTAGACACAGCTAGCATCCCATTCATTCGGATACCAGGGACTTAAGCCTACACTGCCACCCTGTTAAAAGGCTGGCAGACTTAACACTGTGTTAGACACAGCTAGCATCCCATTCATTGGGATAAAAGGGACTTCAGCCTACACTGCCACCCTGTTAAAAGGCTGGCAGACTTAACACTGTGTTAGACACAGCTAGCATCCCATTCATTGGGGTAAAAGGGACTTAAACCTACACTGCCACCCTGTTAAAAGGCTGACAGACTTAACACTGTGTTAGACACAGCTAGCATCCCATTCATTCGGATACCAGGGACTTAAGCCTACACTGCCACCCTGTTAAAAGGCTGGCAGACTTAACACTGTGTTAGACACAGCTAGCATCCCATTCATTGGGATAAAAGGGACTTCAGCCTACACTGCCACCCTGTTAAAAGGCTGGCAGACTTAACACTGTGTTAGACACAGATGGCATCCCATTCATTGAGATAAAAGGGACTTAAGCCTACACTGCCACCCTGTTAAAAGGCTGGCAGGCTTAACACTGTGTTAGACACAGCTAGCATCCCATTCATTGGGATAAAAGGTACTTAAACCTACACTGCCACCCTGTTAAAAGGCTGGCAGACTTAACACTGTGTTAGACACAGCTAGCATCCCATTCATTGGGATAAAAGGGACTTAAGCCTACACTGCCACCCTGTTAAAAGGCTGGCAGACTTAACACTGTGTTAGACACAGCTAGCATCCCATTCATTGGGATAAAAGGTACTTAAACCTACACTGCCACCCTGTTAAAAGGCTGGCAGACTTAACACTGTGTTAGACACTGCTAGCATCCCATTCATTGGGATAAAAGGGACTTAAGCCTACACTGCCACCCTGTTAAAAGGCTGGCAGAGTTAACACTGTGTTAGACACAGCTAGCATCCCATTCATTGGGATACCAGGGACTTAAGCCTACACTGCCACCCTGTTAAAAGGTTGGCAGACTTAACACTGTGTTAGACACAGCTAGCATCCCATTCATTGGGATACCAGGGACTTAAGCCTACACTGCCACCCTGTTAAAAGGCTGGCAGCCTTAACACTGTGTTAGACGCAGCTAGCATCCCATTCATTGTTATACCAGGGACTTAAACCTTCACTGCCACCCTGTTAAAAGGCTGGCAGACTTAACACTGTGTTAGACACAGCTATAATCCCATTCATTGGGATACAAGGGACTTAAACCTACCTGCCACCCCGTTGAAAGGCTGGCAGACTTAACACTGTGTTAGACACAGCTATAATCCCATTCATTGGGATACCAGGGACTTAAACCTACACTGCCACCCTGTTAAAAGGCTGGCAGAGTTAACACTGTGTTAGACACAGCTATTATCCCATTCATTGGGATACCAGGGACTTAAACCTTCACTGCCACCCTGTTAAAAGGCTGGCAGAGTTAACACTGTGTTAGACACAGCTATAATCCCATTCATTGGGATATCAGGGACTTAAAAGTTCGCTGCCACCCTGTTAAAAGGCTGGCAGATTTAACACTGAGTTAGACACAGCTAGAATCCCATTCATTGGGATACCAGGGATTAAACCTTCACTGCCACTCTGTTAAAAGGCTTGCAGACTTAACACTGCTTAGACAAAGCCAGGATCCCATTCATTGGGATACCAGGGACTTAAACCTACCTGCCACCCCGTTAAAAGGCTGGCAGACTTAACACTGTGTTAGACACAGCTATTCTCCCATTCATTATGATAAAAGGGGCTTAAGCCTGCACTGCCACCCTGTTAAAAGGCTGGCAGACTTAACACTGTGTTAGACACAGCTAGCGTCCCATTCATTGGGATAAAAGGGACTTAAGCCTACACAGCCACCCTGTTAAAAGGCTGGCAGACTTAACACTGTGTTAGACACAGCTAGCATCCCATTCATTCGGATACCAGGGACTTAAGCCTACACTGCCACCCTGTTAAAAGGCTGGCAGACTTAACACTGTGTTAGACACAGCTGGCATCCCATTCATTGGGATAAAAGGGACTTAAGCCTACACTGCCACCCTGTTAAAAGGCTGGCAGACTTAACACTGTGTTAGACACAGCTAGCATCCCATTCATTCGGATACCAGGGACTTAAGCCTACACTGCCACCCTGTTAAAAGGCTGGCAGACTTAACACTGTGTTAGACACAGCTAGCATCCCATTCATTGGGATAAAAGGTACTTAAACCTACACTGCCACCCCGTTAAAGGGATGGCAGACTTAACACAGTCTTAGACACACTTTTTATCTCATTCATTGGGATACCGGGGACTTAAACGTTCGCTGCCACCTTGTTAAAAGTTTGGCAGACTTAACACTGTGTTACACACAGCTATTATCCCATTCATTGGGATATCAGGCACTAAAACCTTCACTGCCAAGCTGTTATAAGGCTGGCAGACTTAACACTATGTTAGACATAGCTAGACTCCCTTTGATTGGGATACCAGGGACTTAAACCTTCACTGCCACTCTTTTAAAAGGCTGGCAGACATAACACTGTGTTAGACACAGCTAACATACCACTCATTGGGATTTGTTGTTGTTTATTCTTTCAGTCGTTTCCAACTCTTCGTGACATCATGGACCAGCCCACGCCAGATCTTTCTGTCGGATGTCGCCATCCCCAACTTCCCCAAGGTCAAGTCTGTCACCTCCGCAATATCATCCATCCATCTTGCCCTTGGTCGGCCCCTCTTCCTTTTGCCTTCCACTTTCCCTAGCATCAGCCTCTTCTCCAGGGTATCCTGTCTTCTCATTATGTGGCCAAAGTACTTCAGTTTTGCCTTTAATACCATTCCCTCAAGTGAGCAGTCTGGCTTTATTTCCTGGAGTATGGACTGGTTTGATCTTCTTGCAGTCCACGGCACTCTCCAGCCTTGGATTCGTCAAGCCCAGCATGTCGCATGATGTGTTCTGCATACAAGTTAAATCGATAAGGTGAGATTATGCAACCCTGCCGTACTCCTTTCCCAATCTTAAACCAGTCCGTTGTTCCATGGTCTGTTCTTACCGTTGCTACTTGTTCGTTATACTGATTCCTCAGGAAGTAGACAAGATGACTTGGTATCCCTATACCACCAAGAACTTGCCACAGTTTGTTATGATCCACACAGTCAAAGGCTTTAGATTAGTCGATAAAACAGAAATAGATGTTTTTCTGGAACTCCCTGGCTTTCTCCATTATCCAGCGGATATTGGCAATTTGGTCTCTAGTTCCTCTGCCTTTTCTAAACCCAGCCTTGTTATTAGCAATGCTTCTTAAGGCCCATTCGACCTCACTCTTCAGGATGTCTGGCTCTAACTCACTGACCACACCATCTGACCTATTCCCAATATTATTATCCTTCCTATACAGATCTTCCGTATATTCTTGCCACCTTTTCTTGATCTCTTCTGTTTCTGTTAGGTTCTTGCCATCTTTGTTTTTGATCATACCCATTTTTGCCTGGAATTTACCTCTGATGTTTCTAATTTTCTGGAAGACGTCTCTTGTGTTTCCTATTCTATTGTCTTCTTCCACTTCCGCACATTGCTTGTTTAAAAATAATTCCTTATCTCTTCTGGCTAACCTCTGGAATTTTGCATTTAATTGGGCATATCTCCCCCTATCACTGTTGCCTTTTGCTTTCCTTCTTTCTTGGGCTACTTCCAGTGTCTCAGCAGACAGCCATCTTGCCTTCTTGGTTTTCTTTTTCTTTGGGATGTTTTTTGTTGCCACCTCTTGGACAATGTTGCGAATTTCTGTCCATAGTTCTTCCGGGACCCTATCTACTAAATCTAGTCCCTTAAATCTGTTCTTCACTTCCACTGCATATTCATTAGGAATATTAGTGAGCTCATATCTAACTGATCTCTGGGTCTTCCCTATTCTCTTTAGTTTGATTCTAAATTGTGCAATAAGAAGTTCGTGATCTGAACTACAGTTAGCTCCAGGTCTTGTTTTTACTGTCTGTATAGATGTCCGCCACCTTTGGCTGCAAAGGATGTAGTCAATCTGATTTCGGTGTCGGCCATTTGGTGAAGTCCATGTATAAAGCCGTCTTTTTGGTTGTTGGAAGAGAGTGTTTGTTATGCACAGTGAGTTGTCCTGGCAGAATTCTATCAGCCTATGTCCCGCTTCATTTTGTTCTCCTAGACCATGCTTACTTGTAATTCCAGATGTCATTTGACTGCCCACCTTAACGTTCCAGTCTCCTGTAACGAAAATAACATCTCTTTTTGGTGTATTATCCAGTAGGTGCTGCAGATCCTCATAGAACTGATCTACTTCTGCTTCTTCAGCATCTGTGGTTGGGGCATATATTTGGATCACTGTGATGTTAAATGGCTTACCCTGAATTTGAATTGAGATCATTGTATCATTTTTTAGATTGTATCCAAGCACTGCTTTAGCCACTTTATTAATTATGAAGGCTACTCCGTTTCTTCTGTGATCCTCTTGTCCACAGTAGTAGATCTGGTGCTGATCTGATGTGAAGTGGCCCATTCCGGTCCATTTCAGTTCGCTGACACCCAATATATCTATATTTAATCTTGACATCTCACCAATAACCACGTCCAATTTGCCCTGGCTCATAGATCTTACATTCCAGGTTCCTATGGTGTGTTGACCTTTAGAACATCGGATTCGTCGTTCACCACCAGCACCATCGGCCGCTAGCCGTCCTTTCGGCTTTGAGCTAGCTGCGTCATCACGTCTGGGGCTAGTTGAACTTATCCTCTGTTCCTCCACAGTAGCATTTTGACCATCTTCCGACCTGGGGGTCCTATCTTCCGATGGTATACCGACATATCTCTGGTTGTACTGATCCATTTAGTTTTCATGGCAAGAGTACTGGGGTGGGTTGCCATTACCTTCCCCAGGGATCGTATTTAGTCTGACCTCTCTGCCATGACCTTCCCGTCTTGGGTGTCCCTTCACGGTTTAGCTCATGGCATCCTTGAGGTGCTCAAGCTCCAGCACCACGATAAGGTAACGATCTCCTTTGCTGGAGATTCATTGGGATATCAGGGACTTAAACCTTCATTGCCACCCTGTTAAAAGGCTGGCAGACTTAACACTATGTTAGACACAGCTAGCCTCCCATTCATTATTTTATCAGGGACTTAAACCTTCTCTGCCACCCTGTTAAAAGGCTGGGAAACTTAACACTGTGTTAGACACAGCTAACATCCCATTCATTGGGATAACAGGGTCTTAAACCTACACTGCCACCCATTAAAGACCTTGCAGGTTTAACACTGTGTTAGACACAGCTAACATCCCATTCATTGGGATAACAGGGACTTTCACCTACACTGCCACACCGTTAAAAGCCTGGCAGACTTAACACTGTGTTAGGCACAGCCGACATCACATTCACTGGGATAACCGTCACTGAAGCCTATCCTGCAACCCTGTAGAAGGACTAGCCAACTAACCACTGTGGTAGACACCCAGCTAGCATCCCATTCATTGGGATGCCAGGGACTTACAACTACACTGCCACATGGTTAAGGGCCCTGCAGACTCAAGACTACCCTGCAACCCTGTAGATGGACTGGCCGACTTAACACTGTGTTAGACACAGCTAGCATCCCATTGATTGGGATACCAGGGACTTAAACCTACCCTGCCACCACATTAAAAAGATAGCATACTTAAGACTGTGTTAGACACAGCTAAGATCCCATTCATTGGGATGCCAGGGACTTAAACCTATCCTTCTACCCCTTTAAAGGCCAGGCAGACTTAACATTGTGTTAGACACTGCTAGCATCCCATTCCTTGGGATGCCAGAGGGTTAAACCTAAACTGTCACACCGTTAAAGGCCTGGCAGGGATAAAACTGTATTAGACACAGCTAGTATCCCCTTCATTGGAATACCAGGGACTGAAACCTATCTTGCTTCCCATTAAAGCATCCATTCATAGGGCTGTCAGGGACCTCAACCTTCCTTGACCCCCCCTATTGACCCCTAGTGAGAGATTTGGATGTCCAGCTGACAGCTCTCCACAGAAACTTTAGAGGAGCAGCTTGGCTCCTCCAATGTTGTTCACTGATGCCCCCATGTGCAGGAAGCACACCACAAAGGCTCAGATGTGAATGGCAGAGAAGGAAGAAATCCGCAGCTTGGCGCCGCCTTTTAAAGCAACATGCTGACCTTATTAGCCTGCTTTGCTTCTTAACGACCAGCCGTAAATCAGTCTAGCCTGAACCAGATCTCTGCTGCAGTCAATTGTAAGTTAACCTCAGAATGTCGCTTTGCTTCTCTGGACCCTGCTGACTCCTGGGCCCTCAGCAGTCCATCTGGACCACCCTCCTTCACAGCAGCTTCTAATCCTGAAGGTTGAGTTCATAAAGTATTTTGTTATTTAAAATACTTTATAATTACATAAAGTATTTTACAGAAAAGGGACTTGCAAACTGAGTTTCTTTACTCTGTTTTATAAAGATTTTGCTGCCAAAACTAATGCTGTTGCTTGTGTCTTTGTCAGTGCGTTGGAAAACCATGACAATACCTGAGGCCCTTGTCTGGGAGTCATCAACGCTCGTCAGGACCACATCGGTAGAAGCCCTTTT